>NC_077245.1:27138114-27438739 GCF_947179165.1 Solanum dulcamara
TAGACTTGGAGTTCTAGGCCATGGTGAAGTTAGTCATATGTATCCCTGTGGGAGTTATTAGTTGCAGCCGAGAAATAATTATTGGTAGAAAGAAGAGTATTTAAGCCCAAAAGCTATCGGTCATGTCGCTTAATTCATAGTGGTCATACTCTTATATCATGCTTATAAGCCTCTTTCCTAAAGTTGAGAAATTTCGATGAAAGCGTTGGAGGTTATAACACTCCTCTTATTTTTTCTTCAGCGTCGATGTTGAAGGTAATATTCCTATTCCTATCTTAGAGATAGTACCTTCTTGAGTTTGAGTAATTGAGTGAGTTATTCACGAGCTTGAGTCTTTGAGTTCTTGCACTGCATTCTTGCCTTCCAATGATGATATTGATGGTAATATTCTTTTTTTCCTATCTTAGAGTTCATGCTCATTCCGAGTTTAAGTATATGATGAGTATTCTTAAGTCCGAGTAATGATGGATTGATTGTTTGAGTATCTGAGTTCTTGATTTTCGCTAGTGTCTTGTGTAATTTCCTAGCTTGGTCATTATTTGAGGATGAATGATTCCAAGAGGGAGATATTTTTATACCTCAAAAATTTTGAGTTAAGACCCGAGTCATTCTTCTTATGCGTATAGGCCCAAGCCCGATGAATTTTAATTGTATATATATTTTAGGATCAATTGATAAGTATTTGAAGTATATTAGAGGTGAATTAGGTTCCTAAGAAACCCCTAGTACTAAGTCGAGTTCAAAGATCATTTACCGATTGAGTTCTTGTAAAAGATCATATATGGGTCAACATCAAACGACCATATCTCTCAGAATATTAAAAGTTAGGTGGCCCATGACCTATCAAATTAAAGTTTTTTGAGTCTTCTTTCCAAGCCACCAAGTTTTCCTATTTTGAGTTCCGAGTAAAAAGATATGATTGTTTTACCAAAGACTATCAGTACAGCAGTTTGGGTTCTGGGGCGGCGCCCAACAGTGCACCCAGAACTGACTTCAGTAGTTTGGGCCCTGACACGGCATGCCCATAGTGCGATCGAATCGGCTTTTCAGATCTTTTCTAATGAAGGGCATTTCAGTCTTTTTCCCACCTTTTCCAAACTTAACCAAGCTATTTTGGGACTAAAATTTATCCCTTATCAGTACCCTAAAGATATTTTCTCTCATTTAACACATAGAATATTGAGAGAAGAGAATTGGAGAGAAGAAAGAAAGCTAGGGTTCAAGATTTTTAAGGCATTCCTTCAAGTCTCAATCGTCTCTTCGATTTCCAAGTATGTAAGGTTAACCATAACATTGGATTGAGTTCGTCCACGTGTCCTACATCTAATTTTTTTGATTATTGAGAATGAATTGAGTCTAACCTAGTTTCTTGAATTCTGAATAAGTTAATTCTTCTACTATTGAGTTACGTAGAACTATGTATTGAAATTATTATTGTTTTTTCTATCTCTTAGTGTGGAATTATTTTTTTCTATCTACTTTTCCGTGAATACTAGTTGATTTGATAAACATGACTTTTACATACATATTTTTGAGTAAAGATGATGACTTTTATGCATTGATGAAGATAGTGATTTGAACTAATATTGTGTGTATAAATATATATATATATATATATATATATATATATATATATATATAGTCTAAACAAGTATGAGTATCGAACATGATAGATTGAAATCGAGAAAGAGTTTTGAGAGATGTGAATGACTTTGAAAGAACATTTTACTGAAAGAACTTGATGATTTGAGCATGAGCATTGATTTCTAATGAGTTTGATGGAATTGAACACAGAGTTAAATGAGGATTTCGGAGCAATATGTTTTGAAGACGATGTAAATGATGTTCATTATTTTAAAAGTGTAATATTGATCAAGAGGTGATGCTGATGATTATATTTTGAGATGAGTTTGATGTTTAAATCACAAGTCTAATGAGAGTAAATGATGATGTTAATATGAGAATATGTTTTGGGAGTAGTATTGAGCATCGAGTTGGGTAAGAGTTTAATTGACTCAAACCCCACAACTACATAATCAATGTAGGATAGAGGCTACGCCTCTCTTGTCCCAAAAGAGGACTTGATGATTGGATCCATAGATGTTGATGTCCATTACTCTTGCAAGGTATTGGATGGATGTGGCAATGACATCGCTTCGTTGTATCATCATTAGCTCATAAGTGATGGTTGTCAGTTAGAGAAACTCCCCCAAAAGTAAAATATTATATTTTTATATATTGAGTTATATTTACGTATTCATATATTTTAAGACATTCTTTTACACATATTGCATGCTTTATTGAGTTGAGCTATTTTCATAGGGGAGTCCTATGAGTTGAGTTGAGCATCTTTGAGTAAGTTTTCTTTCAGCTATATTACATACTCATACATTCCATGTATTGACGTCATTTGGCCTGCATTGTTTTATGATACAGACACTGTTATTAGAGATCATCAACATGCTATCATTGAGGGTCTACTTCTCTAGTTTTTGTGAGACCTCTTTACATTCAGAGGAGCTCTTTTCTTTTCAGTCATTCCATTATTATTTAGTAGTTCTTTGAGGTAGCCGTGGACTTTTCTCGATATCTTCTTATGAGTCAATTAGAGGCTCCATAGACAAAGTAGAGTTGAGTAGAATGATTTTTTTAGAGTCTGTTTTTAAACCATAATTTCATTATTGAGTTTATAACATTCAGTTAGATTATAATTTTAGTATTTTTAATCTATTATTTATTTATTGATGATGATGTTTCTAAATGTCCACTTGAGTTAATTATCTATTGAGTCGAGTCTTCCGCTGAGTGATTGAATGAGTGATAAGACCAAGTGGTTCGCTTGAGAGCCAATAATAATTTCTAAGTGACGGTCATGTCTAGGGTACCCCCGGAGCGTGACATAATGCTATAGAATTTTCATCTCAATCATTTAATAATTATTGTCTATTAATTGGGATTGAATAAATTCAATATTGAAGTGAATGTGATAGTGCAAAAATGAAGCTTATTAATATGGATGTGCACTTTATCGTGATGAGATCACAACTCACCTTCATAAGAGGTAGGAGTAATTGAGAAGAAATATATGTGAAATTTACTTTAAAAAATAGCACATTTCATGATAAACTTAAAATTTACTAGTACAAATATATTTATAACAATTTTAATATTCTAATCCAAATTTTTTTCCTTTTGCTCAATTAACAAGAAAATGCATTTGAGAATATTAAGGGTGATTAGTTTAAAAGCCTTTCCATTCTCATTTAAGCTTAATTTTGCAAATAAAAGAAGTTGTTTCTTTTTTAGCAACATGCAAAAAAAACTCAAAATTTTATATTATAATTAAAGTCTTTATTTGAAAATCCAAAGGTCACACTACAAAGAAACGTACTTGGTATTTATTAATATTAATAATTAAAATTAATGATAAAAGCAGTTTAAAAAATGGCACTTGACAACTACAACAATACGATGGATCTTGTGTGCTTGTATTAGATTGTAACTGTAATAAATACATTGAATGTGTGATTGTCCATTTTGTTAATGCATGAACTTCTTACATTCATGTATACATATTTTCTAGGTTCTATGAACCATTTTGGATAAGTATGTATCAATTAATTTGGGCATTTAATATAATGACTTTTGGAGTGATTTCTCAACCTATAAATAAGGTTGTCATTCAGTGTTGTCTTTGACACTGGAAGACATTTGAATAAAATAGTCTCTACATTCTACTCTCCACATCTCTTGTCTATATTGTTTGTCCTATATTACTTATGTTTACGACAAGTTATCAGCACGATACTAGCCATTTCAGATTGAGTTTTAGTTTTTCATCAATTCATGTTCTGGTTGATCTCGTTATGAGAATCGAAAAAAATGCTAATTATTGCAATCAAGAATATTCTATACATAAAATCATATATGTATTTTTCAAGAATCTTTTTATGATGTAGAAATAAGTTTTAATCGACACTCGAGAATACAATAGCGTCCGGTCACTAACACTGACCAGTAACCAAAGGAATATACTACTATTGCTTGAATATTCTTTGGTCCAAAAAATTCCTTAAATGGAAGAAGGTATAAAGTTTTGGTTGCATGAGTTTGAGTATTATTTTCATTACGCTAATATTGTGGGTAAGTTTTGTATTTATCTTATTACAACTACTTATATTATCAAAGGTATTAGATCACGAAACATATTATATTTTATGAATTATGTTTAAATATTTTGAAGGACTCAATGGGTGAGTCATGTTGTACATCGATTTATTATACCATTAGTTGAGCGTAAGACGGTGGATTCAAGTCCCATCGCACCAAAAGGGTAAGACATCCGGTTAAAATCCAGATGCACCATAATAAAAAATATTTGAGGGTAAGATGGTAGATTCAAGTTCTATCGCACCAAGAGGGTAAGACATCAATTTGAATTTTGATGCACCATGATGATAAGATATTGGGTATGAGTCCAATAGAATTATGGCCTGACACGGCTTATATGGATAATCAATTGAGTTTGAGTCTTAACGCACCATAATGATGATAAAATGATGACTTAGAAAAAAATATATATTTTTGATAAAAGTCATGAAATTCGTCCCATTTAATTTGCTTCATTCCCTTAAGCGAATATGGTAGTAGTACATGATAAGTTTGAAATTCGCTCAATTGATTTGCTCCATTCTATCGTATGAATATGGTAGCAATGAATAATAAGTCTGAAATAAGACAAGTGATTGAATATTTGCTCGAATTATTAAATTAAGAGCACAATTCCAAAGTATGAAATTATGCTGATAATGCTGATTGTTTTTAGCAGAAATTGTATGCCTCCAGTTATAGCTAAATCATGGGTATGAGAACAAAAGTCCCAAATAAGATATGAGATGAGATGAGTTTATTTAACATGTAGCAACACATGTACACATCAAGACAACAAGGTTTCTCATGATAATTGGTTCAGGGTCAGGAATCAAATAATTTTCATCCAAACTTTAAATGTGCGATATCTGATTTAATTGCTCCACTACGCACAAAGATGGATCCCCAAATGAGGTTGGGGTGAATGTTAGATTTTCTAACATTAGAAGGAGAGATGATTGGCAGATGAAAATTATGAGTGAGATGAATTATCTAGATCCTCGTTAAAAAATATGAACTTGAAGTTCAACAGATGAATTTGCTGACCCTATGTTATAATTCAGCTACAAATGCTCTAATGAGAAGTCCTTGAAGGACAGAGTCTATGGTATCCTGAAGCGTGATAGACCAATCGATTTTAAATATAAAACTCCTTAAAAGAAGGTGAGGAGAAAATGATCAAGATGGTCATGATAATGAGGCAAGTGCTTTAAAAGAGCACGAGAACATAACACTTCATAAAACCTTGGCAAAGTTTCAGGTTCCTGAAATGATGAAATATGAAGAGATCTCGATAAGTTATATCATATTGGAATCGAGACAAATGATCATCGACGGTGTCTTAGATATGAAGCAGCGCTCAATGCTACAGATGGTGAAGAGGACCATGAATTCAAATCTGTCATATAGTGTGGACAGATAAATGAGTGGCCAAATAAATGCACTATTCAAGTATATTATATTTCACTTAGAAAAGTGATGTGTTTGAACTTATAGTCCATGGATCAAAATATAGTGTCAGTGGGGTACAAATAAATCATTGTGTGAAAGTATAGCTGTAAGATATAAAGTACGGTTTGCCTCTAGGCATAAAAGAGCTTTCGCAGAGGTCCTGATCTTATTAAATGGAGATATATTCTCCAGTGGTGGATGCAATAAGACTTGTTTTAGTCTACTAATAGATGAAATACTTGAATATGTAAAATAGATGATTGTCATGTTTAGCTATACGATGAACATTATATGAAAATCCTTGAATAATTTAAAAGGTCTTAAAGCGATCCCATTGAGTATCTCAATGGTTGTGAGATTGATTAACATAAAGAAAGATCAATTCCGATCTGATGAAAATGATTGAAAAATATCATGTCTTAGTGCAGTTGGTGCACATACATATTGTTGGTTATGCAAATGCTAGAAGATTATTACATAACAAAAGTTATGTGAAAAGATTGTCATATTATCATTCAAGTTATGACAAGATACTAATAAAAAAAGTGGCGCAACACATAGAAGATGTGTGATTTTCTTTGAAAAAAAGAGACGAGTTTCAACAAAATTAGAATATTCAATCTCCAATTTAGAAATTATTGATTATGCAGATGCCTAAAATTTAGTCGATCTGTATACATAAAGATCCATTTTAAAATACGGATGAAGAGTTTCTTGGTGATGAAACTCCATATATTAGTCAATTAGGGCTCTAATGAACCTTGCTATACATGATCAGATATTTTACAATGAGTTTATTGACAAGATTCAGTTCCTCCCCAATGAAAAAATGTTGGAATGGCGTCCTATCTTCGGAGATTCATGAACATGAGTTTATTTTATTCCAATGAATCCAAGGCAGATATGATTGGTTAAGCAGATGTAGGATATTCATTTGATCTGCATGAAGTTGATTCTTAAATGAGCTATTTGTTTACATGTGGAGGCACAACAATATCTTGGCGTTCAATGAAGCAAACAATATTAGCCACTTCTTCAAGTTATGCATAAAATAGTCATTCATGAAGAAAGTCAAGAGTGTGTTTGGTTGAGATTAATGATCTATCATATTTATGAAATGTGTGGTTTTTCCTTTAAAAAGAATATTTCAATCACCATGTACGAAGATAACATAACATATTAAATAAAGATATATCAAAGGAGACCAGACAAAGTACATTTCACCAAAGTTCTTCTTCACACATGATCTTCAACAAATTGGTTAGAAAAAAGTTCAAATAAATCTGTTCAAATGATAATCTTGCAGATTTATTCATTAAGGCATTGACGACATCAACATTTGAGAAGTTGAGATATAAGATTGGAATGCATCGTCCCCGAGATATCAAGTAAAGCTTTCATTAGAGGGGGCGAAATGCGTGTTTGCTCTTTTTCTTAACCATGATTTTGTCCCAGTTGAATTTTCTTGGTAAAATTTTTAATGAGGCAATACTTAAAGAGTATTATGAGATGTGTGTACATTTTTTCCTTCGCTAGGCTTTTTCCTATTATTTTTTTCTAGTAAGGTTTTAACGAGACACATTATCTATGGACATCCAAGGGGGAGCGTTATAAATACATTAAATGTGTGGATTGTCCATTTAGTTAATACATGAACTTCTTACATTCATGTATACATATTCCTTAAGTTCTATGAAATATTTTGGATAAGTATGTATTCATTAATTTGGGCATTTAATATAATGACTTTTGGAGTGATTTCTCAGCCTATAAATAGGATTGTCATTCACTATTGTATTTGACACTGAAAGACATTTGAATGAGATGATCTCCACATTCAACTCTCCATATCTCTTGTCTATATTGTTTGTCCTATATTATTTATGTTTACAACAATACTGCTTTATTAAGTTGATTTGAATATTGTATTTTCTGAACTTTCATTGAGTACAAGTTGAGATCAAATATGATATATAAAAAAAGAAAAAATATTAATCTAATAGATAACGAAGTACAATTTAATTTTTTATTGCATATTTAATATTCACATCAAAATTTAACTAATTTGGATTTAAATCTAATAAATTCACTCAAAGAATTTTCTTAGTTAATGCATAAACACCATAATTTGCAATGTCACTTAATGTTTCTCATTTTTCTTCCTGTTTATAAATTTTATACTTTTTATTTAATATTTTCTTTCTCTAAATAGAAAAATTAAATTAGGAATGTAATTTGATTAATATATCTCGCCACATAATTCTATAAAATGTTAAGAGCAAAGTTGAAAATAACTAATTCTCATTTAATATTTTTGAGTTGACAAATATTTGAAAATAACTATTTATATATAATATATAAAGAAGGTATAGATAAAGTGATATGACACTTCTATGTGGCCTCATATTGCATTTATCCTTTTTCTCTTCATTTGGCATTTCTCTCCATTTCACTATATAATAATAATAATAATAATAATAATAATAATAATAATAATAATAATAATAATAATAATAATAATAATAATAATAATAATAATAATAATAATAATAATAATAATAATAATAATAATAATAATAATAATAATAATAATACAATCTATTTTAAAATATTCTTTTATTTTTTATAAATATTTTATTTAAAAAGTCATCTCCATAATTCACACCACTTCATTTTCATAGCTTCTACCCTAACAATATTCATTAATTTTTTGTCTTTAACTCACATTCATATGTTCATAAATCCTCATCATGAATTTTCATTTTAGTCACAAGTCCATAATTTCTAACCAATATTTTACTTATAAATTCTGACTCGTTATCATAATTTTCTCAACATAATTTTTTATTTTAGTCACAAGTGAAATAAGTCAGATACATACGTTAGAATAAAAAAGCAAGTTTTTAACTAACTAGGAGGCTTAACTATTTACTTGATGATTCCGATGTCAATATTTGCTACAAAGGTTAAAACAAAAACTAATCAATATTCTATTTTAATTGTTACCATTATATTTAAATTCTTTTTATCCTGTAAAAGATTTCCCAGCTGATTTTGATTTTTGTTCTACTATTATCTTTTCTGGTTATTCAATGATTTTTTAAATTTCAATTTAAAATTTAGTGTTTATTCTTAAATTAGGATGGTACAAATTAAAGTAGAGTAGCATAAAATAAATGACGTTAAGAGAAATGAAACAAAATTATTATTAGGAAATATATTTTAACTTGATCCTCATTAATAGATGTTAAATTTGTTTAGTTTTATTTTTTTACTTATTTAAAAGCAATCTTCATATGTTATTAAAATAAGTAATAATATTATGATTAGACAATAAAATAAGTATTAAATTAGTCCAAGAAAATTAATTTTTATTGACTGCATGAAGCGCAGCCGAGTTCTCTAGTTTAACAATAATTGAAGGACCAAAAATACATTCTCCCAGATTAATACAAAAAAAAGGCAGCCCGGTGCACTTAAGCTTTCGCTATGCGCAGGGTCCGGGGAAGGATTCTACCATAAGGGGTCTATTTTACGTAGCCTTACCTTGCATTTCTGTCAGAGACTGTTTCTAAGGCTTGAACCGTGACCTCCTGATCACATGACAGTAACTTTATCGGTAAATCGAGAAAACACAGTAATTATGCAGAGACTGCTATTAGCAACTCCTTCATTAAGTTATATATAAACGCTAATCCCGCTACACCAACTCCCAATTCCCAAACATCATTTTACGCGCCAAAAGTCGCAACTCGCAAAATCCTCTCTTCTCTTGGGTGACATTGTACCGGTTTGACCACTGATTTGTGCTCAGTTTTGATGGGTTCAAAGAGAAAATCCAAGAATTTCAAAAAACGAAACCTAGGTTCTGATGATTCTGGCATTTTCCAGCATCTGATCTCAGTCCTTCAAACTCCACAGGTCCTTTATTTCATATTATTAATCTTCTATTTCTTGGTTTGCCCTTTTCCCTAATTGCTCTTTAGAGGGGTTGTTTGTGTATTAATTTCCCCCTTACTTTTTTCTTGGAAGGGATTGTGAGTATCTTGAAGTGGGTGGGGGGGGGGGGATCAAAGATTGTTACTTTGAGATAATTTTGTGTATTTTTTGCACTTACGATTATTATTTTTTAGCTCATTTTAAGTTCGCCCATGTTTGTGTTTTTTTTTGTTTGATGAACTGTTTGGTTTTCTAATTTCTAGTTCAATGTACTTTTGACTTGGTTACTTAGCTTCTTTGCAGCATGCATTTGTATTCTTTATCTTCATTCCTTGTTGATTAGATTTGTTGAGAAAATAATCAATTTTGTGGGTTTAATTGAGATGTAGAGCATGTTTGGATTAACTTATTTTAGGTGCTTTTAAGTCAAAATAGTCTGACAAGGTTGTGGACTGCATAGTGAACTCATTCAAAATTTGCTGCAGACCAGTTCGGTTTAGCTTGGCGATAGATTTACTTGCTTGTTGGTAGAAACATTAGAGATACTTTATATTCAGATTTTGTAGAGTTGATGAATTTTCAAGTTGAAGTTTCTGGATGCTTTCATGATTTATGAAAAGTTTTTATCTTTTTTGGCTTCAGTTATGTGTTTTTTGGCTTAAGATGGAAACTGGACACAAGCTCGTTTTCTTACTTTTGTGCTATGAACCCTTAGCATTGCCGGTTATCGCCATCTTAACTATTTTTAACAGCATACTAAAAATCTAGTAAAGATTCAGTGGCAATTTTCTACTCCCAAGAGAAATTGGAGAGGAAAGTGGAAGAGCTCTCAGGAATATGGAATGATTGTGAACATACACAAACATTACATACATCATAAGGAAAAAAGGGAAAAAAATATGCATTGTGCGAACATCGTATCCCGAGAAAAAAGGAAAGTAACATTATGTGATAAGAACAAACTGGTAAAATTGGATTTCAAGGTGAAACAATGTGAAAATCAAGTCTTCAGTTAATTTCCAAGTACTACTAATCTTTGGTACAACTGTGAGTCTCGAATTTACTGTATTAAATGCGCACTATTGCCTTGTTAAGTGTTTTTCTTAAAATATTCTTTAAAATGCCTGTTGATAGAAAGATGTTTGGACTAAACTAATCTACGGTTGATATATTATTTCAATTTTCTCTTTCACCTCTAATTTATTGTGCCCCATCCTTCCATCATGCAGGGTGTGAAGTTACCTGTGTTGAAAAGTTTGTATTGCCTACTTGTCCATTTCTCCTTGAACTCACCAGAAAGTCCAACATACAAACTTGATTTTGATGATTTGGACATGGAAGTTGATCACAATGGGTTTAAGGCATCAACGAAAGATATAGAAACCCTCTCTGGCATATTATTTGAAGAAATGTATGAGGGGTTTGACCATTTATTCTCTGCTCCCCGTGATACTTCTGTGAATGATCAGATACAAGGTATTTTGCAGAAGAATATGTCCAAAGATGCTGAAACTTTTTATTTGCTGCTGAGGTGTTGTATGGTCACCTTGACCTTGCTTGTATCCCAACACAATCTTCTTTTAGAAAAAGGGCAGGTCCTTATGGAGTTGCTCCGAAAGTTATGTTCAATAAACACATTTGCTGCAGGAAATAGGATGGAAATTACTTTTCAAAAATCAGTTTCTCATGCATGCACATCAGAGGATAATGATTGCAGAACAACCTCTACAGAGGACATTGTTGCATCCCTCCATTTCTTTGAGCCATCTGATCTTCATACTTCTTTCTTGTGTGCGACATTTGAGGTAATTTTCTTATTTATCTCTTGTTGGTTGGTATAAGCCTCTCGATTTGTGCTCATGAAAAAAATCTTATGCTTCCTTGTCTGTCAAACTAGAATAGGATTGACCATTAATAAGATCTGAGTGAGTGAGTGACTCAGTGTGTCTTCACTTGTTGTATCACTAGCACACGAGAGTGTAGGGTCCACACTGGTGTTGTAGGGTGTTTCTAGTTAATTCAGCAGCATGTCTAAGCTAAAAGCTTGATGACGCAGGCTGCATCTTACGATCTGGATCTACTATATTACACCTAAATGAAGAAGTATCATGAGCAGGATTTTCTCGCAAAACTTGTATATGCAAAATCTGGTTGAGAACGGAATGAGTGTAGATATTGGAGAGAAGTGCACAACTTTTATCCCCATTCAGTTTTAAAATTGTTATTGTACAGTAACGAAATTACTCAAACTTCCATGTTAAATAAGTTTCGTGCCATTTTCTTTCATCTGGGAGAGAGAGGGAGTGAAAGAGGAAAATGGGTAGCACTGTCTTTCAGTTAATAATAGGCATAAGTACGCAAGTCGGCATGCATATGATACAAAACTTCTTCTTAAACAGTCATGCACTTTCTCAGTGTTTCTTAAGAGAAGTTCTTTCACCACAAGATATCTCTTTCTTTTTGGAGTGTATGAGGTACAAGTATCTCGAGCACCTTAATTTGATCTATAAGTTATCTTGTTTTTATCCATGGCATCCATCAATTTTTGTTAGGTTTTGTAGTTCTCTCTCTTTATTTTTCTTTCTATTGTACATCTTGTAATTTACTGTTGACCTTGCCTCATGTTGTGTACTTCACTTAGGACATTTCCTTTAATTTACCCCTTACTATGGAAAATGTGTATGCAGGTTTTCGTGGATGAGCTTCTGGTGCATGGACAGTTGAGACAGTACTTTAAGCTTATTGATTCTCTAGCTTCTTCTGCTGAAATTTTATTTACACCTCATCCTGGTCCAGGAGATATAGGAATAGTAATGGAAGTTTTGTCTAGGTACTTCTTAATATCATGGTCTGATGAGCATAGGTCTGGAGATCAACTTAACAGATTATTATTGGTAAACAATGAATATTTCAAGTCCTCATTAAAAGCTCATGAATTGAGTCTGTCTGCAGCCATATCGTTGCTTCTCAACCCCATCATTCTTTCTTCCCCCAAACTAATGCAAGCACAATTGATTTCAATGATTTACGAGGCCACCTTTTTGCTGGTGGATATTCTAAACCTAAAGAGAAATCATAGACCTTTCAAATTCTTTCTCTCACTGTTTGAAAAATCAGTAGCTTTGTACATGAAACATATGTCCCTGTTGCAAATTGACTGTCAGTCATCATTTGTTAGTCATTCTTCTACCAAAGGTGCAGAAGGGAAGGTCATTCATCCCCTTTTTGAATTGTGTATATTAGCAAGCACAAGAAAGGAGATCAATAATTTAATTTTGAAGTTTGAGGATTCATCACAATCTCACTTTCTTAAACTTTTTTTTGAAATGAAATCTGACCTGATAAGTTCCTGTGTAACATTTGTCAAAGAGAGTCGGTATCTTCTAGACAACTCCTGCCAAGATGAGATTATGTCCACCTTAAGTTGCCTAATTTTAAGAGCTTCGAACAATTTCGAGGAGAACGCAATTGTGGATACAAGTCTGGAAGATATTTGTCTGCTTGTTTCTACACTGAAGTTAATGAGCTCTTCCTTGTTACAAGTTGTCTGGTGCCTCAGATGCAACTTGAATTCTGGTTGTCCAAAAACCTTGAAAGATTTTTCATCCTGTGGGGAATACAATTCTATTTTGGGAATAATTGACTGTTTTAAAGAGCTCAGCATACACAGTTCAGTCCAAAATTTATCACAACAAATGATGGAAAAAGAGTCTGAGAAGCACAAAGTTTCGAAGATGATGTTTCTGCATTTTTCAGGATTGCTTTCATTCAGTTTCTTTAAGAGGCTTGATTGTTTAGCAAAAGGCTGTTTGTTTGTTATTACAGCTATGCTGAATTTATTCATCTTTGAAGAAGGTAATTTGGATATATTCCAGTCGCTAGTTGATCCAACTCCAGACTCCTTTTCATCTGGATTATCTGCTGTCAGAATCCATGAGGTCAGGTTTAATTACTTCTTGCTCTTGAAAGAATTGATGGCTTATATTACTGTATTTCAAGCTGTTCGTACATAATACAGGCTGTAGTGGACAAGAGATCTAGTCTTGTGGTTGCATCAAAGTTTCAGAACGCAAGGACCCTGCATTCAAGTTCAAGGTACTGATATAGTACCATCACCATGTATCATTTATGAGCTTGAGGCCATGTGGTTGCTTGCTTCCACTTTTCTTGTACTAAATCTGCATTTGCATCAAATCTGGCTAACTTTGTTGGCATAAAGACCTATGTTTGTAACTTGTGTTTTTAAGTCTCACATTCTTTGAATATACTCTCACGCTTCCATGCGGACGAGCTTTTAAGCCTTCCTCTTGACTTTTGTTATTTAAGTTAAATTAACATCTATGTCCCTCTATTGTACCTATGGTTTATGGACATATCCACACTTTCTATCCCAAAATCTGCCTATGGAAATATCATCCACACTTTCTGTCAATCTGCCTTACCTATATTGCCATTTGATTTTTATGCATTAGGTAGATCTTCTGGTGTAGAGAACTCGATTTGATCCTGCCTTTTGATACCTAACTTGTATGTTGATCATATTCCTTATATTATCTGACCCTTATAAAACAAAGCAATTCCTTATTTTCTCTAGCATTATTTTCTGTGGAAAACAGATACTACTTTAAAAGTGTTGGTGTGTTAGCTTTAATGTGGTTTCATCTATTTTTGTGAGCAGATAATCTTTTCTGGCAACAAACATGTGCTGAAACTTTTCTTTTAATTATTTTAAACTTTTATTTGTTAGGATTATAGTTTCTGTCAGAGCTAGATATCTTTTATTCAAATTAACTTTCTTAGGAGTTATCTTTGTATAGGAGCTAGAACCATCAATCAGTGAGAAGCCATTTAACTAAGGAAAAAACAAATTTGGGTGCAAAACAAATTCAAAAGTGATATTGAGATCATATAGTAAGGAATTAGCTTTCTGAAAAGTCGTGTTACTATGAAACAACTTAATCCCACAGTAGATTTGCCCCATAAACATAGAAATAGTGGGACTCCAAGATAAAAAGTTGCCTAACACTATGACAATATGAAACTGATGACATGTATTTAGGAGGAATTTTTTTCTTTTGTACATCTAGCTGTATCTTTGTCTGGTATTATGGTACCAGGCTAGTATTATTCTGGATGTATACGTGAGTGAATGTTGGGCTGCTTAAGTCCAATATACATCCACAAGATGAGTGTTGTAGAGATGCCAATGTTAAGATGAACGAGTGGTCATCCAAAATTAGACAAGATTAGAAATGACAACATTTGCGAGAAAGTTCAAGTGGCACACATCGAGGATAAAATGATAGAAGACGGTCACTTGAGATGATATAGTCATGTCCTGTATCAATTGTAGATGCACTAGTCTGTAGATGTGAAATCTTGGTGAGTGAAGGTATTAAGACGGACGAAGTAGAGCTAAAGTCACTTGGAAAACACCTATAACAAATCACTTGGAAGAAAATGTCTCGAAGAACCTACAGTTTCTTGGGATCCATGCAGACTTAAGGAAAGGTAGGGAATGGAAGAAAAAGATCTATATAGGAGATACTTCGTAGTTGAGGTATGTGTTAGTCATGTTAGCAGTTGTAATTTGTTCCTGTGCCTTTCTAGGAGTTGTTTAGTCTTTCAGAAATTTATACTGAACGTCTAGTACTTTTATGTTTTAAAAATTGAAGTTCTAGCTGTTGCAGGTTATAATTTTGTACTTTGTTGTTATCTTATTCATGCTCACCTCACCTCCCTCCTTTACCCCTCCTGCTTACCTTATTCTCTAACTGATAAACACAGAAGGAAGGGAGAGAGCTCAGCGCTAAGCACCTCTGAGCTATATAACAATGAAGATATTGAAGCAATGGAAGAGGAGACGGAGGAAACAACCAACGGGAAAATATTTCTCAATTGCAGATTGCAAGCTGGACAAGTCCCTGATTTTGATGACTTAGCTGATTTTATCGAGTGCAAGCAAGGAAAGGACTACTCTTCTTGGCTAAAGCATCGCCAAGAATATCGAAAGTTGAAATGTGACAAGATGGCACTGTTAAGGTGGAAAAGGAAGAAGAAATCTTGGAAAGTCATGAAAAGGAATAAACCTTGAATTAACTTGGAGAGTTTTCTTGGAAAGGGAACTGGTGAGTTGAAATTCCAGCTTGCCAACCGATGCTACTTCTGCCACAAGCACACAGAAAGTGTCAACCACTTGCTACTGCACTGCCCAGTTGCCTCAGACCTTTGGAATATGTTTGCTGTTTTTTGGTCTTTCCTGGATCATGCCCTTCTGTGTTAGGGATGCTCTTGAAAGTTGGAGTTCACTGGAAGTTTACAAAGCCAACCATCAAGGGTATCTGGATGATGATCCCTGGTGCTATCTTTTGGTGTTTATGGACAGAGAGAACCAAATATTTTGATGGAATTTCAACTTCTAGAAATCTTTTGCGAGGCAGATGTCTAGTTAGCCTTTTTAGCTGGTCCAAATTGACCCTTGTATATAATTTAGTACTCTTCTTGGATTTTGTTAGCTCTATAGTTTAAGAAGAAGCTACAAATCCTTATTTTTGTGAGCTCAACTGATCTATCCTTGTAAAGCGTGCATCTTCTTGATGCCTTTAAATGAATCTACTTCATCAAAGAAAAAGTAGAGGAGACTGGTGAGTTGAGCTTCATTGTGTTGACCTGGACATATATTAGGATATCGCCAACTGAACAATTGCTGTTGAATGATGTTTTGACAATGCTTTCCTCAGTACATGTAAGAAAATTGCTTAAAGGGTTTTATTTAATGTCTGCAGTCTCATTTAAGTAGGGTGAAATCCGAAGACAGATATGCTTGTAAGTCGGATCCTAGCAAGTTAATGGAGCTTCCTTTTGTCCTTATTAAGGCGGTGAAATGGCTATAGAGTCCAGGAAACTGCCTCTGCAACACGATTAAGCTGATATTACATCTTGATTTAGGCATAGCAGAGTTTGGCATGCTGACCTTGAACTTGGTTCAAGGTACCAGATGCTTTTACGGATAAATTTATGGGCAAATTACACCAGACGACACTCCCTAAGATATGTTTACCACTTTTTGGACCTAACTTTATAAAATAACCCAAAATGGCCCAATTTTAACAAAAAGGCCATATTTGGTGTGATTTTCCCTAAACTTAACACACCTCTCTTCTGAAAGAAAGAAAATGTCTGAAGAAGTTCTCCTCTTCTTACCTTTCAGTTTTCAGGTCGGCTTCTTCAGGCTTCTACATCTTCTGATTGAGGTAATTAAGCTATCTTGTTTTTGAATGATATTATCGTTTTTAATTACTTGGAATCTTCTTAGGTGATTTCTAGGTTTATTTAGGATTTTAGGGTTGCAGCTATGTCGTATATAGGGTTCCGGCTATGTGTATGTACGTTGTTTCTTGGTACGCAATCTTTTGATAAGCTATTGGATGTTGTTAGTGTTAATATTACCTGGGGAATACGTCACCAGTTCCAGCAACCAAGCTAGTTAGCATATTGGAGAAATTGCTCAAGGTAAAGGCCAAAAGAAATGTGTTGCCATTGCCAAGGAATGGAGATGTGATGTTTACTCATGCAAACATCAGTTATGCTTAGAAGGAATTTGGATATAAACCCACTACAGATTTGCAGATGGGGTTACAGAAAATTTTTAGTGTCTTTTTTCTTGGATTAGCTGAATGAATTACTTGCAGTTAGGGGGATTTATTATGCTAATGATCTCACAATAGTGTTAATGAACTGAGGTTCCATCAAAATGTGCTTCCATTTTTTCATTCCTTCTATTGCTCTTTATATGATTGTGCCAAAGGTGCCTAGTGCATGTGTAGTTTTATGATTTGTTTGTATTCTTCTTTTATTTTAAATTCTTGATAAACAAGACTCTAAGGGAATCAAAAAGGCTTATGCAGTACACGCGGAAGGGTGGGGGCTTTTTGCATTCTTGCTTTTTATTCTTTGCAATGTGTTTATCATTTAGGTGTGTATGTACACAGTTTATGTGTTGATTTCTTCCTCTTTTTTTTAAAGATTATGCGTTTCAAAACGATTTCTCACGCTGATGGAAATTTTTTAGGTAAAGTAAATAAGGTTGATATGACGTCTAGCATTGTGTCTGATGCTATTCCGATTTCTAATATAAGCCCGATTTTCATGGATAACAAAGTGCAAAAAGACACAGATGTGATGCCGATTACAATTGCGAGTACAATCCCTATTTCTCCCCCAAAAAAGATTTTGAAAACCTACTGTTTCAAAAAAGAAAAAGGGCTCTTAACCTGATGAGCAAGTTGTGAATATTGATTCAAGTGCAAAGGTTGCAGTACCTTCCATCCGAGTAACACGATCACAGTCTAACAGCCCTTCTGAAAATCGTAATCAAAGTGAAGTTGAAGTTGTAGCAATGCTGAGTAAAAGGCATTGAAGTGTTGTGGATGACAAAGAGATAGATGATCGCCCAACAAAAAGTTCGTGGATACAAGTAGGATCGATGGACTTGACCAAAAGGTATTTCGTGAAATCTGATTTAGTATATTTTTGTATTTTCGCATTGTTAATGATTGTTAATGATAGTTTTAGGTCTTTAGGTCTAGTGGACATTCAGTTTTGTTTCTAGTTGCTTGAATATTTCTTTTTCACCTTTTTAGAGTTTCCTTTAGAGTTGGAGAGGAGTTGTGCTACTCATTTTGATTTATTATGTTATCATATGTTCCTCTGAATAAATCCCATGCTGTTTCATTTGACTTATCTCAATAATTAGCTTGAAAACATCACTGGATTATGTAAAACTGATGCTATTAGGCTTCTTTGCTTTTGGTCTTCTGCTTCCCCCTTAGTGTGATACTTTTTCTTGTTTCATTCATATATATAGGTGATGTTACTGACATGAGGTAGTTAGTTTTGAGTGTATCAAATTGTATAATCAGTGTATAGTTTATGTATAGTTAAGTTGTGTGCATTTGCTTTGGTGTATATTTCGTAGATAGTCATTGTATATTTCATGTATAGTTTTGAGTGTATCATAATGTATACCCACTGTATAGTCATGTATAATACTGTACAGCCTGTGCATAGTACTGTATAGATTACTTATACTCTCTTCATTGTTACATGCAAACCATTTTTATTTGATTTCTTTTTGTATATGCAGAATGGTGGTGGTTTTTATATTCAACCTAACAAACATGTACATCTTATGTTTAGTGTCCATACTCATACCGATTTCGTGAGTGTGTTGAAGAATACATTGAACAAGAGGCAGTTCAAAATGTTTGAACATACTTGCTTTGACTATTTTGTTGAACTGCCTGAATTCATTATTCAGAATCAACTAATACATGCATTGTTGTTGAGGGAGGTAGTTTCGGATAATGTGAATGATTTGTGCGTTAAGATCAACGGTACCATCTTGAGGTTCTTTCTTAAAGAATTTGCAATCATGACTGACCTTAATTGTTTTGATGAAAATCAAAGAGTGCTGGATATTGAAGAATCAAAGTCGTCGTTGTATAAATATTTTGATAGTCAAAAGGTAACAAGGTCTGAGTTGTTGCAATGCTTCTTGAAAAAGCCTTGAAAATCAGACAACGATGTATTGAAAATGACCGTGATGTTTTTCATTCACCTTGTCTTATTCTCAAATGAAAATGAACATGTCATCCAAAAAAGCGACTTTGATCTAGTTGATAGTGGTATGTACGAGACATACCATTGGGACAAAGTGGTTTTAGAAGCTACCTTGAAGTCGATGCGTGATAAAATAAGGAAAATAAAAAGTATGTACAAGATTTGGGGTCTACCACTTGCATTTCTCACTTGGTTTTATGAGTGTTCGTGCAATTTGGATTGAAATATTGCTACTCGAGTTGGCATGAAATCTCAACGAATAGTGAACTAGAAAGTAACCAACAGACCTTCTCTTAATGATCTTAAAAATAAGAATATTGATGAGATACTATATTTACTTTTGATATATTTTTTTAATTTTTCTACGTAATTTTATCATTTTTATTAATGTATTTTACTTGTTTAGTGGAAGGTGAGATATATATGCTTCAGGGCTTTTATGATGATATGTGCAAATCTCATGAAGTACATGATGATTCTGATGATTGTTGCACCCTGCCTCCCAAATCTGTTAGATGTCCTGTACAGAAAAACACCGAAGAAGAACCTCCTGTGATGCAAGCTCCCCCTTTGAAGCTTGATGATTTGAAGTCTGAGATCAAAGTACTCAGGAACAAACTTGGAGTTGTAAGATCTGTTTACCTTTATGCAGTGTAATATTAATTTTACTCATATACATTTTTAGTTATTGGACTTATATGTAATTGTGTGGGTTGGAGATTTTTATTTTAGTATTAGTTTCTTCTTTCTTTTAACTTTTGTTACTTTTTTTTGTAGCTTAATGATAAAGTCACAACTCTGAATGCCTTTGTGGTATCTTCATTCGAAGAACTGTTCAAACTTATGAAGGACAAGAAAATCGAAGAATTTGATGGAAATGAGCATTATCGAGTTGATAAGATGCATACCATGAACTCTCCCTCTATTACACAACTGATTATTGTGGTGACACCACAAAGGGAGTAAATGCTTCTACTGGTTAGTTTTTAAGATTTCAAGTTGTTTTGCGTATTTCATTTTTGTCATGATGTATTTATTTTTATTTTATCAACACTTTTTATGCATTGTTTTATGCTTTGTGTAACTTAAATGCACAAGCAGCCACAGTTGAACAAGTTGCTGCTCAAGTAACTCTTGAAATTAAGTCTCTTGTTGCTGTTGATATAAGGTTTAGTAATTTGATTTTTACTTGTTTAATAGGTGCTTCTTGAGTTTTACATTATTTTTGTCCTGATGTTTCTTTTTTAAATAAAGTTGTGGATTCAAATTGGTTGTCGAGGAAGATTCAGGAGTGACAGAGAATATTATGCATGAACAATCCCATCGAGTAAAGCTCCCATGGACTCTTTGTAAGTCTCATTGTGTAACTGAGTTTGATTCAGACGTGAGTACCTTGCCAATAGAAACACAAAGTGTCATATTTAATAAAAAGCATCCTTTTGAGAGTGATGTTGATATGCATGTTCTTTCTGAATTGTTGAAGTCATTTTTAAAGTGGATTAAACAGTGAAAGGGAAACAAAGAGTAAGTTGTCTTCACAAAGTTGTCTACTCTTTTTTTAAATTACTGCATTTTGCTTATTTTGTTTCTACTGATTTTAAAGGCAACTTTCACTTGATCTTGAAGTTTATCTTTTGAATGCGAAGGGATGGTTCACAAAGTTGTGCACTATTGGTGATGGATTGAGCAACACAGTATGATTTACTTTCCTTCTCCTATGAAATTTTTAAAACTTTTTCACTCTTTGATTTAGTGTGATACTTTTTCTTGTTTAATTCATATATATAGGTGATATATATAGGTGATGTTACTGACATGAGGTAGTCAGTTTTGAGTGTATCAAACTGTATACCTAGTGTATAGTTTATGTATAATTAAGTTATGTGCTTTAGTGTATATTTCATGTATAGTTAAGCTATATATAGTTTTGAGTGTATCATAATGTATACCTATTGTAGTCATGTATAATACTATATAGCCTGCGCATAGTACTGTATAGATTACTTATACTTTCTAGTATATGATTATGTATTTTGTATTTTGTTATTTTCAGCACCTTGATATGATCTTTTATTATCTGAGGAATAAGGGAAAGTATGGTCCTAATATTAACATGAAGTTCACAACAACTGATTTTCTATTTCACAATGAGTTGTTTGATCTACATACAAAGTTTGTTCAAAGTAAGAAAGATAAAAATGTACTTTCAGCGGATCATATTGTAGCCGAGTACATTCTTGGCTTTGTTATGGATGCCAATATTCCTTGACATACAGTCGATCATGTGTTAATGCCAATTCACATAAAGAGTCGCTGGGATTCAGTGTTGGGTGTCTTCACTGTTAAAGATAGGTGTATTTATGTGTATGATTCGAAGCGTGCTGTCGTGAATGATAAATTTGTTCTTGATGTCATAGCATCATATGCTGAGCTTATACCTATTTAACTAGAGACAATAGAATTATATATATATAAAAAGGTATTGATTGTCTTAGCAATGCATATTTTGGAAAGGATTTAGCTGCATCTTTGGATATCAAGCTTGTTGATGGACTACCACAACAAAAAATCGCGTAAGTTTATTTTTTTGTGTGTTTTTTTCTGCTAACACTTGATTTATTTTCTTATTTTATTTTTTTGATAACTGTAGGGACTGTGGTGCATTTGTAACAGCCTTTGCTGAGTATTTCGTAATGGAGAAACCTTTTCCAAATCCAAAAAAAGGTTTTGATGTCCAAATGATTAGTTTAAGATATGCAATTTTATTGTGGGAGTATGTGCAATTAGTGACTCGGAGGTAACTGGCAGAATTTACGGTCAAAGGGATAACAAAGAAGAAAATGATGGCAAGACCAAAAAGTTATCACTGTTGTACTAGTTATCTTGCTTTTGCTTATTTGTTGATCTTTGATAAATCAAACGTAATTAGTTTTGAGTTTTTGAATGTTTACTATCATTCAAGGTAACTATGAAGCGATGAGATTTTTATTTTTTTTTGGACATTTTTTTAAACAGAATATACATGTGCTATGCATAATTTCACTTTTATGTAGAAAAATGTGTTGTGGAGATTTCATCCACATATACGTTAGATATACATCTTTATACAAGAACTATACATTCATATACAACAACTATACATATCATATACATCATCTATACATTCAGTCTACATTATTTATAGCATTAACTGTTATTCAAGAATGTACCATCAAATACAAATTGAATATAGACGCAATTAAACCATTTATTCATCTTCTAAATTAATAGTCACATTAATTAACAACAATTTTTCAAAACTCAAAATCAAATCAAATTGTATACTGTATAGAAGAATGGTATAGTATGTGTATATTCATGAAGTATCAGCAATTTTATCAAACAAAATACATTAAAAATCAAAATGGATTTAACAATTTTAATTTGGAACATTCTTGCACTATTTCCTATTGTGCCCTTGTTGCCCACAAGATGAACATGAAGTATGCACGTTTTTTCTTTGTTTCTGTAAACCCTTTTGCACTCTTGTTTCTTGGATTTCCTACACTTTTTCCTCTTTGGTGGTAGAACGATTTCTTCTAGAATCTCTTTAGGAATATCCTATGTACTCTCATCTGGAAGAGGCTCAACAGGAACTTCATATGTTTTAATCATATACAGGGGCGGACCTACATGCAGCCTAGGGGGTTCATCCGAACCCCCTTCGTCGAAAAATTACACCGTATGTATAGAATCAATTTGTTGTTTTATGAGTATATATTTAACAATGAACCCCCTGAACACAAGCCAAAGACTTGGTCCAGTGGTAAAGAGGTTCACGAAATTGCAAATTCTGGAGCTAAGTCTGCGGGTTCGAGCCTGGGTAGCAACATTTTCTTGTTCATATTTTAGTTTCAGCCAATTTTAATTTTTATTTGCTTAATAAATGAAACGTCCAACCCCAATATTGTAATATTAAACTATATTATATGTGTTTAATTATTTTACATTAATATTTTAGAGCACAACATAAAATGAATTACACTTTACAATAAAAAATTTTCTATTTTTATAAAATTAAGTAAAAGTTATAACTTTTTTTGAGTTTTCATATTTAAAATTTAAAAAAAAATTCTCCCATACTCATTTTAAGTCAAACATTTAATTTTTATTTGATTAAGGAATAATATGATTATAAGTAAGATTAAATAAATAGGATTGGATTTTGGAAGTATTCTCTTATCCTTCTACTACAGATTAGTGACCACAACTTAAGAAAAAATATGCCTTTAACGTACAAATCAAGAATTAAGAAAATCCTCATTATTAAACTTTCATTTAATTATTTCTCTTATTTTAATATATTTTTTTGGATAGTATAATCTTTTGTGTTCCTTATTTAGTTTCAAAAATTGAATAATGTATTTATACAACAATGACGGCGACAGAACCCATAATTAAAATTTTAAAAATACATTTTCTCATAATGATTTTAATATTATGTCAAACGCGTACTTTCTCTATTTTATTGTTAGTGTTGAGCTAAAGTTGAATTTTATCTAGTTGCTTATATTTGATCCGACCCGTTCATATATGACCCGATTCGATCTGCTTATTTGTGGATACTATTAGCGTGTTTACTTATTTTTTTGAACCCCCTCGATGAAAATCCTGGTTCCGCCACTGATCATATACTCCTTTGTTTAGTAAAAGGAGCAATACTCTTCTCCATGCACATATTTCTTCTTCAAAACTGCACAAACACGTGACATGGCAATTCATCAATTTGATACTTCTCACAAGTACACGTTCGTCCTTTCAAGCCCACAATGTGCCGTTTGACCATATCAATCACAGTGTATAAGTACTCACTTGAAGAAATTACCTAAACATTTTCAAAAATACAGTTAGTCACCTGTTATACAATACTTATACATACATTATACAATATGTATACAAACTGTAATAAGCAGTTGTTTTACCCTCATTCGTGCCAACGTTTGCATATTCTCCAATAGAATTGTGTTGTATTTGTTGAAAAGTTTTGTTGTTGAGTTAATAGCGATTTTCTTGTTTGAGCAATTTCACTTTTTGATCAAAGTTTTCATGAAATCTAACAACCCGAGCATCGGTATCTCTCTTGCATCTTTATTTTTAGAATTAATAGACTCAGCTATACTTGAAGTCATAACCAAGCCTCTGTTGACTCTCGCATGCGCTCTTGACCACCTGTCATATCCAATTTCCATCAAATACCTTGACACCCTAGAGTCAATTTTATTCAACTCTGCTATTAGATGATCAAATGGTTGAGTCGTGTAGCTATTGACCATAAAAAAAAAATATTTTTTTAATCTTGGCTTGACTCTTCCTGAAATTCTTTTTAATATTGTTCCATAAATGTGTCACGATCTGAATCCGGGTCATGATGACGCCGACTATAACGTCCGAGTAGGCAAGCCAAACTCAAGACAAACGGAAAATAAATCTCATTTAATTAAATAACTAATAACATAAGAAGACGGAAGCAAAAGAATATAACCAAAGAAAAGTCGGGCCAAAGTATAGATATGTAATTACTATAAAAAATATACAAAAGATCTGATAGTGACCAAAAAAAATGTCGAACTGTCACTATATCAAAACTCGAACCTAGTGTCATTTTACAGAATCTACTAAGTACAAAAGCTGATAAATTATATAAATATACAATACAAATCTGATTGTCCAAAATACAAAATACAATTTCGAGAAAAAGAGGAAATGTAGAAAGTCCTTGAACGCCGGGAGGTCACCACAATCTGGATCTGGCACCCCTACGGATGATCAGGCGCGCGCTGGGAGTGGCTCCAACTGGGAGCTGCATTAAAAAAAATGAAGAAGTGCAGTATGAGTATCAAAATACGGGGTATTCAATAGGCATCATAAGCCGACCGAGCTCAGAATGAATAAAATATATAATAAGCAGCACGATGATACTAATAACAATAAGAGAGGAGCACAAACTACAAATATGGGGAAAGAAGACACGAGAATAATCATAAGGTAGTCAAGTAAGTCCGACCAATCATGTAAGCACATAAATAATCCCAACTGATAAAATATCGAAAGAATACTCAAATGTAAACTCGTAGCTAATCCTCAATATCCTCAAAAATATCATGAAGCGCCCGAAATTCACGTCTCGAGCTTCACGATAATAGTAATAATAATAGTAACTCGAATATGTATCATGGGCCACCCGGAATTCACACCTCGAGCTTTTCAATAATAGTAGTAATAATAATAACCCGAGATATGTATCAATGGGCAACCCGAAATTCACACCTCGAGCTTTCCGATAAGAAATGCCATAATTAAAATATCACCGATATTTTTTTTTAAATCATTACATTTATTCATCAATCAAAAATCTTGATACGACCATTTTATTCTTTGGCGAGGCAATTTAATAAAAGTAGTATGTAAAAATCATATACCACTCAAGTTGAGTAAAAATCCCATCAAAGGTGTCAAATCACTAACCTGAGATTCTGGTGTACCAAAAATACGGCCTTGGGCCAACATTTCAATATTAAAAGAAAGCAAGATATAGGCATACACCAAAATCACATCAACCGGTAACCAAAACCAAACAAGTCAAAAAAACGACATCCTATGTTCAAATCTCCTAGGAGCAAGCTTTAAGGATTCTAATCAATATAATCAAGCCACGATATCACCTAGGCTAAGGATTCAACGACTAAAACCCCAAACTAGTCACTAACAATGATCATCGACTCCCAACTTCTCAATGAACTATCTACACCTAAATCACCAACCAAATCATGTGTTACTACTCAAAATATACCAATTCTACGCAAGCAAAGTCTAAAAAGAGTAACCCATAGCCTACCTCATAGTCGAAATCGCACCTGAACCGCTAAATTTGAGTCTTTCCTTTTTGGGCCGCCTCCAAATGATGCCACTCTATCAAATTATCGAAGAATACATCAAAACAAGGCCAACGATATCCATATTTTTATAATTATAAACGGAACTAAAATCGGGTCACAATTCGACATTGATACCCGCACACGAAATTAAAAAACCAACTCCGTCACAAGGTCCCAAACAACTCAAGGAACTTGTGCCCCAAAAATGGGCACATTCCGAGCAGCAAAAGAGCTCAAACAATCCAACCAAATTCAAGCCCTAGAATAGTTCAAAAATGCAAGAAATAATGAAATTTATGCGAAACTTACAAGATTTTTAGGACGAAAAAAGGTCTTAAAACATCCTCGCAAGAATTTCCAACATACCGGAACAAAAGTGATTGAAAATGGTCAAGAATTGCTATCTAAATCACTCTTTTTCTGTCACGACCCAAATCCGAGTGTGATGACACTCATCTCAACCCACCGAGATAAGTCAGCCTAATACCCAACGAAAAGTATATGCGGAAGAAAAAGAAAGGAATTAAAATTTAACTTAAGTGAAAACACGTAAAATAAACTCAAAATCCCTCAAGATTGGTTGTCATGTGTACAAGCCACTAATACATTACCCCATCTTGTAGTGCATCCATAAATTACCTACCATAATTTGAGAGTCTAGCCCTACATAAAACTCATAATCTTCGACACCTCACCATTTGTCATTCAAATCAAAATCAAACCTTCAGAAAAGTTGTTGTTACATCCCTCATAAGTCTGTGTCGAACCAATCTACATTGTATAGTCATATCTGAACACAAGGGCAAAAATTCATACAATCTTCGACTTTGAACTAAGGATCTACACATGGTGTCTTATTTCTTATCATTTCTTAGATGCTTTCCATGACGCAAATTTCAAATACCTTGAACTATTCAATATACCAGACTCTTGTTCCCTTTGCTGACTCGTTTACCAACCTTATTCTTTGACCAATAACTCATGACATTTTACCTCATGTTCTAACTTAAAAATTTAAGTGGAGCACTTTCTTAGGCCCCTTAACAATCAAAAGTAACAACTTGTAAGGCCCAAACCCTATATAAGTATTTTCAATTGCTCAATATCTGATGTGATCGATCATTTCTCAGCTTACTAATCTATACCTTGACGAAATCTACTGCCATAATGTAGACTTACAATGAACAAATTGAATTTTGAATTCCAACCAAGTAACCCAATTCCATTATCTATCAACATTAGCTCATACATTGAAGACCTTTATGAATTCACGTATCTTAGCTATCATTGATCACCTCTCTATTGATCTTATCGCATCCTGCGTTAAAATTTAATTATACCAGTTACCAAACTCAAAACCACAAAAGAACTTATTACCACACTTGAGTCAAACGCCTATAGAGTTATTTCTCAAATCTTATCCAATAATCGTTAACCCATATGAATAACACATAACACTGCCACCATAAATAGATCAAAATAAATAGAATCATGTGTCACTAAATTTAATTCTCCACTCTCTCTGAAGATACATTCGGCCCTTACAATCAGAGTAAATATAATTGTTCTCGCCTTGTTTCGAAGGCTAAACTACATTTCACTAATTATTTTTATTTATGAATCTAGATTGTTTCAATTCTATCCGAGCGGTGTCTCAACACATTCTAAATATATGATTAGCAATCTAAGTCCAAGTCCAGAAAAAGGTAATCCAAGTCTAGAAAGACCTCAGAGTTCAGGAGAAGATCATAATGAAGATAATAAAAATCTGAATTATCAAGATGCTCAAGATCCATATGAAGACTATTTGGGAATAAGTTTTGATTCTGTAGCCTTGCACAATTTAGATACAATACCATAATAGTCTCGTTATTCTTCTCTATTCATAGGCGTAGTAGTGCATTACGATCTCTTGCGCTGTGACTTCTGATTTCTGTTATTTCTGTTATTATTTATTACTTTCTATGCTTTGATTACTCTATTTTACCTGTGACGCTATCATTATTTATTTAATCGTTATTTGTTATTTGTATTTATTTGTTATCTATTCGTTATTTGTTTGTTATTTTTCTCATAAAGCTTTTAATTTCCTATTCTTATCTAATATTTTTTATGCATTTATGCTTTTACTGAGCCGAGGGTCTCCAAGAAACAGCCGTCCTACCTTGATAGGAATAAGGTCTGCGTACATTCTACCCTCCCCAAACCCCATGTTGTGGGATTTCACTGGATTGTTGTTGTTGTTGTTGTTGTTGTAAATGCATGAATGAAGACAGACAAAAATAAGACCAAGACAAGATGGGATAGGCCATGAAGAAAAAGTAGTGATAGACAACCAAAAGGATGAATGACATAAATAACTACAGTAGCATAAAGTAGTGATAAAAAGATGGAGTGGAAGAAATGATAGCAAAACGACAAATAAAAAGGAATTTCTGCTCAATTCCATGTGACGATGGGGCCCAAAGATATATTCGACAAGTCTTGAAAATATTTTTTTTTGAAAATATTTGAAGTCCGAATTACAAATCCACTCCTAGGCTAAGCTATAAAAAGGGAGAGCTAAAGAATAAAGAAGACGGAAAAAAAAACGAGAAGAGAGCCAAGCCAGAAAGAAACACAACATATTCCCCTTCCTCTCTGTTAAACCCTGTTATATAAACCATTCTTGTAAACTACTAAGTGTGCTTATTAGATATCAAGGGTCTAAGAGTCAGTCGGTGTTCCCGAAGAAAGGGAAACCTCTCTTAGTCTTAATCATGTAAGTCTCCTATGTTGTTATATTTCCTGTATTATTTCCCCAAAAAATATGTTATGTTGAATATTGTGTACATTATGTTTGTAGAATAATATGTTATTATAAGATGTTAGTACACTTTGTATTACCCTTAGTATATAGTTAAGCTCTTAATCTCTTAATAATAACGATGGATTAACCTGTAAATTCCTAAGATGTTTGAGGCTTTGAGTCCGCCATAGTTGAGGACATATTTATTGCCGTATTCGGGGTGGGTTAAAGAAAAAGTTATTAAGAACACAAGTTAAAAGAGGAAGATGAACAAGGTAATGTGTATATATATATATATATATATATATAGTCCAATAATTCTTGGAGTTAATAATAACTCATATAAGCCAAAATAATTATAGCACGAGAAATCAAAATACATCTCACTAGATAATAGTAACGTGATAATATGTCTAACTAAAATAAATATAATTATAAAACATAGAACTTGCACTTTTTATATACTCGAATTTTTTACTTATAAGTTAATAATAATATACTTTTAGAAAATTATTGAGATAAAAGTCTATAATCTTTAAATATAAATTATAATCTTTATAATAATTACATGGATAACACGTGTGAGGCACGTGACATAAAGACTAGTATATTATTAAAAGATGAAAGCTCCTATCCTCAAAGTTGGATTATTATTTTGGCCCTATTTTATCCCTAAACTAAATTTAAATTTTAATATCTAATTAATTAATTAAGTATTAAATAATAATTATATTTAAATTCATGCATCAAACAAGATATTTATGCAAGCATTGTATTCAATATCTTGATAGTGCTTTCACCTTCCAATAGTTATTGCAAAGTTTAACGTCTCGTGTTGCTACATGGAACTTGAGCAGTCACTTATAAATACTTTAGCATAGGTTTTATTTATTTGATCTATTGAATACAAAATTATATGTGTAATTATTAAAATTATATTGGATTTAAATCCGTAGATTAATTTGAATTATTTCAATTCAAGAAAATAGTTCAAATAACGTGGCAAGTCAAGTCAAATAAATGAGCCACTAAATCACATTATGTGTCAAAGTTATGTTGTAATTCAATTCAAATTAAATGAGATACTAAAATGTATAAAATTATGTGACAATCCAAGTCAAATTAAATAAGCCACTAAAATTATGCTAGATGTCAAAGTTGTCTACTCCTTCCCCCAAGTGTTCATCTCCTCACATATGACTTAGAGATAGCAGAATTGAGTCAGATTTACAAACATTCGCTCCACTTTGACTAACCTTATAGACATTGTACATGTATTTGCACATGATGGACCAACATTGATAGCTGCTGAAATACAACTGGAACAGAAAGACAATGTTGGTGGAGTGGTGATTGTGCCTCATGGAGTTGGGTAAGTTTATTTTTCATAATTAATTTTTTTTATCATCTTTATAATTTGACATTTTTATTGTCTTTGGCAGGTTCAATTCAGGAAAACAGAGCATTAATGCCCTAATGATGAGCGTTCGATGGCTTGATGACCGACCTTATTCATTATGGAGTGAAACTCCAGCGAAAATATGGCAAGATATAATCAGTTTAATGTATAAAATTTAGGGAAAAGAACACTTATATTTATCATTAAATGTCTCATTATTTTCATACTTCATTTTTATTTTAAATTTGTGGTGACGTCAACGTCCACCCTTTTACTCTTCTCTAATACCGTCACAGTATATTACAATATATGAATACTGATTTCTATGAAGGAAAAATTACAAATATATTTAAAACCTGAGATCTGGCGCACTTAGTGTGCACTAACTTGCACCTTGCCGTAAATGGGGAGAGAATGAACATGAAAGAATACACAGAAACAGCTAGAGGAAGAGATAAGGCATGACATTGCAACTAGCTCTACAGCTGAAGCATCGAAGGGAAAGAGGACGAACATCAATGAGTTGCTGCTGCAAACACCAGAAGGAGCTCCAATAAAATTGGTGGTAGCATCTACTACAGATAAGGGAAAAGTAATTGGGACTGAGCAGTGGCCAGAGCTGTCAAAACAGCGTGGATCTGGAGTCTGGCAACAAGGCTGCTCAGTAGGAACCAATGGAACAGTAACACTGGCAAGACCCTCAGGTAACTCACAGCGAAAGCTGAATCTTCCTGAAGTGACACCATTGAAACCTTGGGCGAATCTATTTGCTACTAACTGCATGGTTGCTAGAGGTATGAATCTAACCTACATACACCCAGTTATAGTTGAAGGGGAAAAAGTAGTGGAAATTCTGGCGGAGGATGTAGCTCAAGATAATGAGAAATGGACACATTTGATGGTTGTTTATGTAGTAGGCACAACACCACTCATAGGAGCTATGTAAAGATTTATTCTTGGTAAGGGTACATTCTCTACTAAACCAGTAATTCTACATCATGCAGATGGCTATTTTGTTGTGAGATTTTTGAATGAGGAACAGAGGGATAGGGTGTTGTGTTCAGGACCTCATTATTTAATGAGAAGGCATGTCATTATGAAGTCATGGGTTTTGGAGTTCAATTTCAAGGAGGAAATCCTCACCACCATTCCTTTATGGATTAAGCTACCAAATTTACCTCTTAATTGCTATAATCGAGTAGTCTAAAGTAAAATTGGTAGTAGCATGGGAATACCTTTGTACGAAGATGAATGTACAACACAAACAAGTAGAATCTCATTTGCTAGAATGCTAGTTGAAGTGGATATTACCAAATCTTTTTCTAAGATGATTAAAATCCATGATCCTAAAAGAAGAGTCTTGGAACAACAGATACGGTATGACTGGAAATCAATATTGTCAAAAATGTCTACAAGTAGGACACTCCTGTGTGGACAAGCCAACAGCACCCCCACAAGTTCAGAAGATAGGACAGGAAAAAGGAAGGAATGACAACCTACCAAAGTAGGAGATGAATAGCAAGACAATGATATAGGACATGAGGATATTACTCAATCTCATGAAGTGCAATATCATGTAGAGGAAGCTGTAGGATAGGAGGAGGGTGAATGGCAAACCGTTATGCATAAACTCTTTATAAAGAGAGGTATCATACATACACAGATAGCAAGATAGATGCAGACACCAATAAAACCCCTTCAAATCAATGTGAAGTGGACCAGCAAAGTAGAGAAACAAGTGGTGACAGAATAGAGATACAACCCAAACCCCCTCTAATCTATGATATTAACATGGAATGTAAGGGGCTTTAACCAAGAGGTGAAGCACAAAGAGATGAGGTTGTTTGTTGGGAGGAATAAAGTGAATCTCATAGCAATATGTGAGCATTGAGTTAGAACAGAAAGAGCAAGTTTTATTATAAATAAGGTTATGCCAGGATGGAAATGGTGTACTAATACAACCACAACTATGAGAGGTAGAATATGGGTAGTTTGGAAACCTTCTTAAATAAGTTTCATTAGGTTGGATGAATCAGAGCAATATATATATGGGTTAGTGGATACAAAACATAGAAGTCTGCAATTCCATTTCACAATAGTATATGGTTACACATTGTAGCTGCCAGGACCTCTTTATGGACAGGCCTACATCAGTTGAACAATAATATAGTTAAGCCATGATTGATAATGGGGAATTTCAACTCTATTCTAACACAAGAATACAGACTTATTGGTAGCCTAGTACAAGCTGCAGAAACAGGAGACTTTAGAGAATGGATGACAGATTGTAATTTATCTGAATTACATATAGGTGAAAGAAACTTCACTTGGACTAATGGTCATGTGTATAGTAGAATTGATAAAGCAATAGTTAATGGTGCATGGATAACTAAGATGCCAGCACTACAAGCCTTGGCTGTGGACCCACTATTCTCATATCATTCCCCTCTAAGCTTGATAATAGAGGAATAAAGAGATATAAGGAAAAGGCCATTTAGATTCTAAAACTATTTAGGAACACATCCATATTTCAGGAGTAAGGTACAAGCAAGACGGTAGAGACAAGGTGGAGGAATGAAAGGAATATGGAATAATTTGAAACTGGTTAGGAGAGAAATGCAAAAATTGAATCACAAGGAATTTATGGGTGTATCTGACAAAGTTCAACATCTTAGAAGAGAAATCAACGATACACAAAGAAAAATGAGGAATGCTCCAGTACCCCAGAGCATGCTTGATGAAAAGAAATTACTGATATAGAGTTCACAAAATGGAGTTTGATTGAAGAGAGTATTTATAAACACAAATCCAGAATACAATGGCTTAAGCAAGGAGATGCTAATACTGCTTATTTCTTTGCTAGAATGAAAGGAAGGAAGTCTCAGAATCTAATTACTATGCTAACCAAAAAGGATGGCACTGTTCTTAGAGAACCAGCAACAATCTCCAAGGAAGCTCTGGGATTTTACAAGAAGTTACTAGGCCAAAACATCACCTATATGCTAACTATATAGCTAAAAGTACTTAAACCAGGACATGTCCTTACAAGACCACAACAACTATCCCTTAAACAATCATTCACTGCTACTGATGTTAAGAAAGCACTTAAGGGTATTGGGGACTCCAAAGCTCCAGGAGAAGATGGATTCAACTCTTCTTTAAATAACCTTGGCCAGTCATAGGTGATGACGTAACTGCAGTTGTCCTTAATATTTTCCAAACAAATGAAATGCATACTCCTATTAATAGAACCTTTGTTACACTTATCCCCGAAGTACAACATCTAATATCAATCAAAGAATATAGGCCTATATCTTGTTGCACTATCATATATAAAATCATTTCTAAAATGCTCAAAAACAGACTTCAAAGTGTCATGGAGTATCTTGTAGGCCCAATTCAGACTGCTTTTGTTCCCGATAGAATATTGACTGATAATGTGATTTTGAGTCATGAACTAGTCAAAGATATGGTAGAAAAGGAATTTCACCTAGATGCATGTTTAAGATTGATATGCAAAAGGCTCATGACTATTTGGAATGATATTTCCTTGAAGACATGACTATTTGGAATGATATTTCCTTGAAGACGTGTTTGTTGGTATTCAGATCCCTTATAAGTGTTGGATGGAGGAAGCACTACAACTAAAGTTTGATATGATAATAAATAATAAAAATAAATTGGACACAAGAATTTTACATGAAAACCCCTCAAACAGATAGAGGGAAAAAACCACGGGATAGAAGAATCTTACTATGATAATATGGTAGTACACTGCTCTCAAATACAAGAAGAAAACAATAATTAACACTTCTCTCTTGTAAAAGGAACAACTCACTAAAGAAGACACTCAAGACTATAATATTTATCTTGGTGTATAACTCTCTTTGTGTTCTTAATCTTTTGGATTGTATTTTTTGTGGGATGATCTAAATGAGGGCAAGAGACCCTCTATTTATAGAAAACTAGAAACACATAAAATTCTCTTATTGCACCTCCCTTTTTGACTACACGTTCAAAATATATTTTGTTCTCTTTTTAACTATGCGTTTAAAATGCGTTTTGTTCCCTTTTTTATTACACGTTCAAAATGCATTTTATAGTATTTGACTATCTTACATTCTCCCGCTTGAATATTTAATTGAGAATCAATTAAGTTTTCACACCATCCTTTCTACCCAATTACTGCAATTTTACATTTCTGCTAGGCCAACAGAAGATCGACACCACATACACTTGTTACTGTTGATCGGCTTCGTAAACATATCTGCTAAGTTGTCATTACTGTAAATTTTCTGAATATCCACACTGCCTTTATCCACCTTCTCACGAACAAAGTGATACTGAACTCATATGTGCAGTGTTCTTGAATAAAATACCGGATTCTTTGTAAGATATAAAACGCTTTGACTGTCACAATATAGAGCAACTTTCTCTTATTTGTGCCCGAGCTCCTCCAATACTATTTGCATCCATATTGCCTCTTTGCTAGCTTATGTAGATGCTACATATTCTTCATCCATCGTAGATGTAACCATGATAGATTGCAGTTTTGAAACCCAGCCTACATCTCCTCCAACAAGAGTAAACACATAATATATGGTGGACTTGCTTTTATCAAGATAAGCTGCATAATCTGAAATCAACATAACCTTCAACAATAAAGTCTGATCCTTCATAACACATTGCAGCATCTGAGGTACCCTTGACATATCTCAGGATCCTCTTAACAGTATTCCAATGATCTTTACTAGGATTAGCCATGTATCGACTAACCACTCCCACTACTTGTGCAATATCAGGTCTTGTACATACCATGACGAACATTAAACTTCCTACTACTGATGCATACAGTACTCGAGACATCTCCATTCTCTCTTATTCATTGCTAGGACTCATTTTTGAGGATAACTTGAAATTAATAAGAAGTGGGGTAGAAATTGACTTATAGTCTTGCATCTTGAAGCGTCGCAAGAATTTCTTCAAGTAGTCCTTTTGAGAAAGCCAAATCTTCATATTATTTCTGTCTCAGTGAATTTGCATCCCTAAAATCTTGTTTGCTGGTCCCAAGTCCTTCATTTCAAACTCCCTAGCCAACTGTTCCTTTCAATTTTTGAGACGATCTTTGTTGGGGCCTGCTACCAACATGTCATCAATATACAACAGCAAAATAACAAAATCATCATCACCAAATCTCTTGTAATAAGCATAGGGATCTGAACTATGTCTATTGTATCCAAGGCTTATAATGAAGGAATTAAATCTCTTATACCAACATCTCGGCGCCTGTTTGAGACTGTATAGAGATTTGTTCAACCTGCAAACCAAGTTCTCTTTTCCCTGTTCTTCAAAACCTTTTGGTTGAAGCATGTAAATTTCTTCTTCAAGCTCTCCATGAAGAAATGCACTTTTGACATCTAACTGCTCCAAGTACAAGTCAAATGTAGCATACATTGCCAGGACCACTCGAATTGTTGTGAGTCAAACCACCAGAGAAAATATGTCATTGAAGTCTATACCTTTTTCTAGGCGAATCCTTTCACCACCAATCTTACACGATACTTCTCCACTTGATCATTACCATTGTGTTTGATCTTGTAGACCCATTTATTTTCAATGGCCTTCCTTCCTTGTGGAAATTGAACAAGATCCCATGTTTTATTTTTATGAAGAGTTTCAATTTCTTCTCACATTGTTGTCATCCATAGAGATGATTCTTGGCCTTTCATAGCCTCGTAAAAAGTTGAAGGCTCTCCATCCTCTGTTAATAGACAGTATGCAATATTGCCCTCCATAGAATAATTTCAGTGTCAAGATGGTTCTCTTCTCTCCCTTGTTGACCTTCAAACTTGTGGATGTTTGATCTTAGCTTTCTCTTGTTCTCCGTGCTCTAGTGCTACCTCAAAAGAAACTGGAGCTTCTTCTATTTATTCAACTTGAACTGTAGTAGTCTCTAATTTTTCTTTCGAAGTTCTACCTTCTTTTAATTGTATCTTGTTTTTAACAAACACAACATCCCTACTGATTACCACTTTGTGGGCAGTGGGATCCCACAAGCGATACCCATTGACACCATCAGCATACCCTAAGAAAATGCATTTCTTGGATTTCGGATCCAACTTTGATTTTTCTTGGGTGTTGTACATAACATAAGTAGGACTTCTGAATATATGTAAGAATGAATAATCAACTAGTTTTTCTGTCCACATCTCCATTGGCATTTTCAGATCAATCGCGATTGATGGTGACCGATTGATCACAAAATAGACGGTTTTGACTGCTTCTGCCTAGAATGGTTTTTCCAACCCCGCAGTTGCCAACATAGCTCTTGTCTTTTCCAATAATATTCTGTTCATCCATTCTACTACTCTATTTTGTTGTGGAGTATATGCCACCGTGAACTGCCTTTTAATACCTTCTTATTTACAGAAGTTATCAAATTCATCACCAGTGTATTCTCCTCCATTATCTGTCCTCAAACACTTGATATTTTTCTCAGATTCAAGTTCCATCCGTGCTTTGAACTCTTTGAAAATTAGAAAAACATCTGCCTTTCTCTTGATTGGATACATCCAACTTCTCCTGGGTGTAATTGTCAATAAATGACACGAAATATTTTGCTCCTCCTAGGGACTCCTCCAGTTCTTGCCAGACATCAGAGTGGACCAGATCTAATATTTCCTAACTTTTAGCAGATGAGCTGCTAAACTTCAGTCTATGTTACTTACTGGTAACACAATGCTCACAAAAAGGGTAGTGAAACCTTTTTGAGCCCTGGAAGAAGGTTTTTCTCAGCAAGAATCTTCAAACCTCATTCTGACATATGGTTAAGTTTATGATGCCACATCATTATTGATTCTTCAAATGAACTTGTTGACGTGGTTGGTGTTTCTTATTCTTGGTGTGTTTCACCTTTAAGCACATATAGATTTGCAGCAAGTTTTACTTCTTTCATCACTACAACCGCTCTTTTTGATATTTTCATAACTCCACCATGAGTCTTATATTAACATCCATTATCATCTAATTGTCCCAAAGATAATGGATTCTTTCTCATGTCTTTTATATGTCATACCTCTTGGATGGTGTGTACTGTGACATCATTCATTCTTATTTTGATGGACCCAATACCAATAACATCCAAAGCATGATCTCCTCCCATGAACACAGACCCTCTTGAGATAAGATTATATTGATGGAACCATTCTCTCTAGGAAGTCATGTGCCATGTTGCTCTTGTGTCCATGATCCAAACATCAGTGAAATGCTTTCTACCTTCATTATTTGATATTGCTTCACTACATAAAATATCGCCATCATCCAAGGTACTTGCAATATTCCCTTGAGTATTTGATGACTCAGGGTGTTCACTCTTCTTCTTGAAGCGACAATCTTTATTGAAGTGCCCTTTTTTGCCGCAGTTGTAACACTTGATATTCTTCTTACTTCTTGATTGAGATTTACCATGATTGTGACTCCCATTGGGGCCACATTCCGTTGGTCTTCCTCTCACCATCATCAAGCTGAATTGCTTATCTATCTTCCTTATTTTTGCACCGATTTTCTTTTTCTAAGACAACAACTACAATTTCATCGAATATTAGACTATCCATATTGTTTGTCAGGTTGATGATGAGTTGATCATACAATTTAGGAATACTTTGAAGTAGAAGCTTCGCACATTCAGTCTAATCTATTTTGCAACCCATTATTGTAAGTTGCAAAAATAGAGTATTCAAAGTATTGATGTGTTCAGTAACTGACATGGACTTTATCATTCGAAGAGTATATAATCTTATTTTTAAGATTTTATTATGCAAAGACTTGGCCTCATACAATTCCGTAAGAGTATCCCATATTTCCTTCGCCATCCATTTTTCAGCCATACTAGACAACACTTGATCAGCTAGTACCAAGTGTAGATCAGCAACTGCGTTGCTGTCTATGTCGTTCCACTTACTGTCATCAGTAAAGTCTATGGGCCTGCCTTCAATTGCGGTTAAGCAATTATCTTTTCTCAATATCGCTCTTATTTTCATTTTCCACAATGATAAATTAGTCCCATTGAATTTCTCAATGTCAAACTTTGTTGTACTCGATATTGTTATTTGCTTCACACCTTTCTAGATTATTTTTGAATATTTTTGGGAACAATCATGACAAACTATACCGGCATCGAAATTTACTATTCATGTATATAGTACTTTTCATCGAATTTTACTATTCATAAAAATTTACTATTCACATATAGTACCTTTGCATAAAATAGATAAAATAAACAAAGGCTCTGATACCACCATTGGGGGAGAAGCACTACAGTTAAAGTTTGATATGATAATAAATAATAAAAATAAATTGGACACAAGAATTTTATATGAAAACCCCTCAAACAGATAGAGGGAAAAAACCACGAGATAGAAGGATCTTACTATGATAATATGGTAGTACACTACTCTCAAATACAAGGAGAAAACAATAATTAACACTTCTCTTTTGTAAAAGGAACAACTCACTAAAGAGGACACTCAAGACTATAATATTTATCTTGGTGTATAACTTTCTTTGTGTTCTTAATCTTTTGGATTATATTTTTTATGGGATGATCTAAATGAGGACAAAAGGCCCTCCATTTATAGAAAACTAGAAATGCGTAAAATCCATGTATTGTACCTCCCTTTTTGACTACGCGTTCAAAATTTATTTTATTCCCTTTTTGACTACGCATTCAAAATACGTTTTGTTCCCTTTTTCCTACATATTCAAAATGCGTTTTATAGTATTTGACTATCTTACAATAAGTTTATAGCATGAATCATGAGTTATGTTAGGTCAGTATCCTAATCCATCATGATTAATGGATCCTAGTCCACCATTCCAAGCCAAGAGAGGGGTAAGACAAGGGATTCTTCTATCTCTTACCTGTTTGTACTTGCCATAGACTACCTCACCAGGCTGCACAGAACTCTAATATCTAAAGCTACTTTTAAATTCCATCTTAGATGCCATAAACAACACATCATACAGCTAAGCTTTTCAAATGACCTCCTATTACTTAGTAAGGGAGATATACCCTCAGCTACTTTATTGTATGAATACTTTCAATAGTTCTCAAGTTTCTTTGGAATCATAGAAAATCAGGCCAAGAGTTGTATATATTTTAGTGGTGTATCAGAGTCTTCTCAGTAGTTGATACTGCAGCAAACAGGGTTCACAAAGGGCTTTCTTCCTTTCATGTACCTTGGGGTTCCTCTAAGCTCCAAAAGTTGTTAGTAGGGAAATACCAACCTCTAATAGACAGGATGGTGGGAAGGATCACAACATGGACAACTAAATTCTTATCTTATACAGGGAGGTTACAACTGGTCAATAGTGTCCTTACTTCTATGCAGGCTTTTTGGGAACAAATATTCCTACTACCAAAGCCAATACTACAAAAAGTGAAAACAATATGTAAAATATTCTAATGAATGGTGAAGTACAAGCTAAAGGGAAGGCACTTCTAGCATAGGATACACTCTACTAGCCAAGGGTAGCCGGAGGACTTAATATTACTAATATTCATATGTGGAATAAAGCAACCATTCTTAAGCACCTATGGAACCTCAACAGGAGAAAAGATAAGCTATGGATTATCTGGTTCATACCTATTATCTCAAGGGAAGGAAACCATGAGAGGTCATAAGTAAGCAAAATTCTTAGATTGTGAGGAAAATACTCCAGGAAGGGCAGTAGCTTTATGAGGGGGACTTAGAACTAACAAAAATCATGGAGGTATAAGAATTCATCATCAAAAAAATGTACAAGAAGTTAAGAGGGGAATACAACAAAGTTCCATAGAGAAGATTGACATGTAATAACTTAGGCAATCCTAAATAGGTCTTTGTACTCTACTTGGCTATAGAAAGAAGGCTCTACACCAAAGATAGATTGGGAAAGTGGGGAATTCTTACTAATGTAATTTGATCACTCTGTAGTGTAGAACCTGAAACTCATTAGAACTTCTTCTTCACGTGTACCTTACCAGAGAGGGTATGTCAGAGGATACTGAATTGGCTATCCATAATAAGAGGGATCACAAGATGTACTGAAGAGTTAAACTGGGCTACTGTACATGCTTCAAACAAAACAACACATACAGAAGTGTAAAAAATAGCATGAGCAGCAACAATATATTTCATTTGGTAAGAGAGAAACTGTAGAATCTTTCAGAATATGAGATGAATATAGAGGTGATCACTAGGCTAATCATCTAAGATATACATAGTAGAGCTAGAATGTTTCCTAGACTGGCAGGTATTATGTATAGGCTTAACTTCTATCCTTAGTATAGCTAGCAAACTTGAGATTGGCAACTGAAGTAGATGAGCTCTTAGATTGGGATCATGTAATGACCCTAAAGGTCATTTTTGATAACTTTCACAAAATGACCATTTTACCCCAATCAGAAGTTGCCTCAGTCATATTTGAATCATATTCAAAACTATTTTTGGGGAATTCTACTAAAAAGATGACTTTTGAAAAGTTTTGAGGTTAAAAGGCTTTAAGTGTTTAAAAGTGGTATTTAGGACCAACTAGAGCTACCAATCTCAGAACGGAATTCTGTTGACTCCAGCAGCTCCGAAATATGGAAATTATTCTAAGAGAGTTTACGGAATCAGTTTTTGAGTTGTAACGAAGAATTGAGGTCTTGAGTTGGGAATTTGAGGAATTTTTGGCCAAGGTTTGACTTTGGTCAACTTTCAAAGTTCCGATGCTTAGAATGGAATTCTAATGGATCTGTTGGGTTCGGGGGATGGTTTTTGGTCTAGAAGAAGTGTTGTTGAATTTTTAGAGTTTTGATATTTTGAAGGCCTAAGTTGGTTTAGTTGCGACTTTTTGAGTTCTAGGTCAAGGAGACCTTGAATTCAAATTTTAATAGTTTCATCAGCTTTAGAATGGCCAAATTAGTCTAGTCGCATTGTTGACATGAGTATTGAGGCAATTGATACGAGTTTTGGGCTATTTTGCACTTTTGACTTTGAAAGTTAGCCTATAATTGACTTTGGTCAATACTTTTGAAAAACATGCTTGGATGAAAATTCTAAAAGGCTAGTTCTGGATTGTTGATTTTGATCTAGAACAACCCTTCGTTCACTTTTTGAGTCTTTCAATCTAATATCGAGGCTCATTTTGGAATTTGGCTTAAAATGGAACTTAGGTGTGTGATCCACTTTACAAACCTCGTATGATAATTTCAAATGCACCATTAATTCCGAAAGGTCGAATTTAGTAGAGTAGCATATATGTTTTATTTTTATCAGGTTCCAAATGAATCCTAGGCACCCCGTCGGAGAATTTGGACTTTTCCAAAATCGAATGTCTCAGCAAAACTCTGGTGCAAAGGCAAGCTCCATTTTGGGTTTTTCTCTCAACTTTAAAACCACATAACTTGAGTTTTAGAGCTCTATTTTAGGTGATTCGAAGCCCAGTATGTTCAAAAAGTTCATAGCTACGAGTTGGAGTTTTGGAGACTGTTGGGTGCTCTTCGTTTGAGGTAAGATTTGCATTATAGCAGTTGCCCTTTCTATTTTCAAATTAGATTTTTGATGAATTTTGAGATTTGTTATCATGAGCATTTTGGGTCAGTTTTCAACGATTCTTGAGGCTATATTGCTGAATTTTTCATAAGGATCATTGTGGTGCAATTGGTTTTGGATGTAATGGATTCATTTCTCATAAATTGTTGTTCAAAGTTATTGCTTCTTACCTTTTTCGAAATGAAATAGTGTGAATTGTACCCCATTTTGGGGTACAAGATCAACAATGCTTTTCAACCCTTTTAATGAAGTCATTTTTGATATTTCTATCGTGGGTCCCACAATCTTTTTTTACCCAATTTTGGATCCATCTCCAAAAAATGTGATTTTGGTGTCGTTAGTTCCATAATTTGATTGAAAATTTATATTTGATTAGATTCCTATGATTCAGAGCATCGACATAATGGAATGTGTATTCTTGATACGTACTATGTGAATTGATTGAAAGTAGTATCAACTTTTTAATGAATCATGAGAAATGCTTAGAATTGATTAATCAGAGTCATAAATGAGAGATTAACCAAATGAATTAGCCTAATGAATTGAGTTAATCTTGTTGTCTTTTTGTGAAGCTTACTTGGTGTTATTAGAGGCATGAATTGTATATGATATTGGACTTTATTTCCTTTCCATTGATTACATGATCATTCTCATTTGCATTTGGGTTGAAATATGGATTGAATTCCCCCTCTTTATGAAATTTATCAAAGGGAAATGGTTCTGGCTAAATGAATATGGAAAAGAATAACAAAGAAGAATCGAGGAACGTGCCACGCACCATGGTTGTTACTATTATTTCATCAAGGGATGTACCATGCATCGTGGTTGTTAATATTATTTCATCGACGGACGTGTCACACGCCATGGTTATTATATTATTGCATCGAGGGATGTGCCACATGCTGTGGTTGTTATATTATTGTATTGAGGGACGTGCCACACATCGTGGTTGTTATATTTTGCATACGTGGGATGTGCCACGCACCATGGTTTTTATTTTAGCTTCATATTAAGCAATCATCGCATTGCATTATTTGCATTGACTTGATTATCTGACTACTTGCCCTTATTTGTGAGCTATTGAGACTGAAGTGTGTGCGATATTGATACCACATGTTGAACTATGGAAGTGTATTTGATTTACTTGCTACATGAGATATACCTTTTCATAGACTATTAGATTGGGTTGTTCTGCTTGCAGGTTGTAGTTATTGGAGGTTTGGATAGATTGTCTGGAGTAATCATTTTATTTACCTTTAGATTGTTTACTATTTTACTTACTGGGTATCGTGTTGTTTGGTATTTACCCGTTGCTAACTATATCTTTGTTGGTTCTGAGCCCAAACAGTGATTCAGATTCTCCTTTCTTCATCCATGGATTTTGGAGATATTTGAGAGGTGGTTGTTGATGCCGGCGATATCTCTTGCTCCTTTTATGCTTTTGTTCCATTTGAGAAACAAATGCATTTTTAGACTTATGTTTATTTCAATTCTACTGTTTTAGAGGCTTGTACATGTGACAACCAATCTTGGGGGTATTTAATCTTGAAAGACTTCCACTTTTGCTTACTATGTACCTATTTGAACTATTTCTGCTTAAATTCCCATAAAATTTTGGGTTTAAGGATAAATTGTTTGGTGGGAAAGAACAGGTGTCATCACACCTGAGTTTTGGGTTATGAAAAATAATATTAGAGCCCCAGGTTCATAGGTCTCATGTGTACAAATCAAGTCTAAGTAGAGTCTCAAAGATCAGTACAGAGATGTATGTACTTATCTTTAGGAGGCTATGAAGACTATTAGGAAAGATCGTTACTTCTTAATTCTCTATCGTGCATCTTTGGTCCTTATATAATTTCTTATCGCTTCAGTTCATCCTCTCAATTATAGTGATGGCTCATGCTTGGTCCTACGTACGTGCAGTTGAGATGTCATCTCTTAGTTTCAATGTTGGATCTGGCATTGAGGTGGAAGTGATATATTTACGGAAATGATGTATGGTCAGACCTAAAATTCTTTGCAATTAGAAATGGGAGAGAAAGATTGTGGTTCAGTGATAGATTTTGAGGATATGGTATTTAAGTATAAGCAATGGTTGAGAGTCTTCATGAACGTCTTTCCCTTCCAAACAATTATTCAATATCAGGAATAGCGCTAGTGTGGATGATACGATATGTGAAGTGGTTTAACAATTAAGAATGGTATAATGAAGAGAGTGACTATGTTATGAGCACAACAACCTTGTAGACTACAGTCCATAAAGTTCATCAAAAAAGAATGGGTTGTATGGGGTATTATGATGATGACATTATGCCAACTGAGATTAGAATTTCTATGGTGATTTTATAGGGTTGATGTATATCAAAAAAGGTCATAATGCATATTGCTTTCAGCTGGAATCTAAAATGCTTTGGTGATGGTTTGCAACTATTTAATAGGTATAAATGTGCGGTATATTTTGGTACGATCTTCTCAATTAATATAATGTGATAAAGTGGTAGATCAAGAAGATGTTGACAGTGTGGTACTAGTGATATATGGAAGTGGAGACATCTAAGAAGTTGGCAGTTGTTTAGTCTATAGTGGTGATCGAGTGTATCGATTCTGTCTCATCTCTTTGGCAAGGTACGACACAAGGGCTGTCATTATTATATTAGGGACTGATGACTTCATGATAAACTAAGAGAAGTAGACTGATATTAAAATAATGAGCTTTGGGTAAGGAAAGTTCCAACAAATATACTTCTGTGACAGTAGTTGGGGATGTTAGTGAGAGAGTGCAATTTAAAAAATTGGGTTGGGCCCTTAGATGTGGTTAGTGTAATTTGGCCTAAGGTATCCTGTGGATAATAAGGTTGATTTTGAGATGAGAACAAGGTTACTGAATATAGTAATAAGAGTTTAGGATGTTCCATGATTAAAATACATCTATATGATAATGGCTTTCGGTTAAAGAGACACAATATGGTAAGAATGACTTGCGGGTATCTAAGGTTGCGGTTTGCCACCACTTGATAAGTAGCGTAATTTTATGGAAAGTTGTATGATGTGTTGGAAACCACCCGAGTAGAATTGAAAAGAGTATCAACTTATAATGAAAGAATTTATGGGATATAGTTTGGCCTTCGGGATGAAGCGAGGGCAAGACTACTTATTCTCAAGGATTGAACTTTAGGGATGTTTGAAAGTTGAGTTCAAAAATACTTGACTTCATCAGTCTTACTCTGGATCATATTAATAGTTTCCGGTGTGCATCATATGGGTTGAGTATACTTTGAGAGTGGAGTCTACAAATGTTCTGCTCTAGTGATGTGGCAAGTTCTGTAGGGGTTTTGAATTTTGATGATTGACATGATTTGGGTTCCTAATGAAGGACATGGTAAGATGGACATATAAGTTTTGGTGACAAGCTAAGGTATGTGATTGCTTAAAATCTTGAAGGTATGAACTAATATTGATTGAAAAGGGGGTTGGTTTATATGGTTTGAATCGAAATTCAGTTTTTGCATTGTAACTCTACGTTCTTGGTAGCTGATTTTGTTATGGTATGGATTGGCCAAGTAAGAAATGATGATTGTGACGATTGTTGAGAATTTGGAAGGATTTATGCATGGTATAGTATGTAGGTTTATTACTTTTGATTTTTAGAAAGCTTAATAAAGCATTTTAGTTGAGGATTCTTCTTTAAGGTAAAAGTTATGGTGTGGATTCTTAGCCAAGAAATAATGATGATAAATGAGTTATGAAAAGAAAAGTAGTCTTGCGCAATGTGTACAAGTTAAGAGTTGTGAAGAAATAAGATATCACTTGTAAATCCTTAGTTCAAGGTTGAGGATGGTATGAATTTTTTCCTTTGAGTTTAGTTATGACAATGCAAGGTGGACTGGTTCAGCACAGATGTATGGTGGGTCATCAGCTACTTTCTGAATACCTAGTATTGATGTTGGTGATAAACAGTGATGTATGAGAGGTTATGCATTTGAGTTGGGTGGATAATTCTATTGATAGGACTACCCAGGTTGTCATAGTGTATTATATAGACATTTGATGGTAAAAAAGGGTTATGTGCCCATATTATACAAATCATTGGGATGACCAAAAACCAATTTCTATGAGGTCCAAAATTTGAGGTAATAGCAGTCGGGTGGGAAACACACCAATCATATAAAGCTTAAATGGAAGGATAAAGAATCACAGTTCAGAATTTAGGAACAACAATGTGTTGCTAAAACAATCTGGATGCTAGTGGCAGTCTGAGAGTAAAGTAACTGGCTGGTGTGGCTATGATGTTTTGGTAGTATTGGTTTCACTGGGGTATTGTAGGAAGTATAAGAAAATTGATAAATCGAGTGTGTCTATGATGATTATGAGACCAGGCTGGATGATCATAAAATTAGGCGAATGGAAATGTGTGTTATGGACACTGTGGAAGGATTATCTTGTGTTATTCAACTTGGGTTCTGTATATACTTATGTGAACACCTAACATGTTTCAGACAAGGTTTGGAGTATGATTCTCTATCTATGTTCATGGCGTGATTTCACTTCTGTGAATGGATTCCTATTGGTGGATCGAATGTACCGATCCATGCCCTCTTTTATAGGGTAAGATGTTGATGCAGATTTGGTTAGTTCAGATATAACGGATTTGGTGTTGCCTTGTGGAAGTTGAAGGTTTTTCAAAAATATTACAAGTGTCATCTTACTTAAAAGAACCTATAGAAGAGCTATCTTATATATTGCATTTTCTCGACAATCTTGGTTTTTACCTTGTCATTGAGGACTTGTTCCGGCTAGGTGTGATTTGATACTTGTAGGACCATTGGGTCTAGTTCTTCCATTTGGGAATTGTCTACAATCATAGCTACTATTCCAGTTTCTCAGTGACATTATTAGAGGTTTTGTATGCTTGGATGTATTGTTCATCTAGTGGTTTACTTAATCATCTCTTTCTTTGGGTTAGATGAGTTGAATTCTCTCTCGATGAGTAAATGTTGTCTAAGGACTAGGGTTTGTGGAAAGATTTGGTTGTGAGAATAGATGTTCTACTAGAATATGTAACCGTTCGTCTGTTATGAGTGGTTGATGGCTGATTTAGGCCCACCCCTGATTTTAGTGGGAATTGGTTCAGAAGTACTCTCGTGGTTATGTGATGAAAGAATTGACCTAATGGTTAGGTTGTGATTTTGAGGAGTTCGGTTTAGGTTTGGTCCATGGGTTAGTCCGTGACTTGAGAATTACTCTTGACATATAGATCGTGAATATTCAATTTGAAAGTTCAGTATAGTAGTGGTTTTTGATGATATGGTTTAAGAATGGGTTCACTTGGGGAAGATAAATATCGAACTTGGAGGTTATGCCTCAAATTTCTGTAACGTCGAGTGTCCTACTTTATTTACTTTATGTTCGAGGTCGAACATGGTTTTTAGTGGTAGGCAGTGTTAAGACCCTAAAGGTCATTTTAAATAATTTTCATGAAGTTACTGTTTTACCCCAACCGATAGTTTCCTCGAGTCATATTTGAATCATATTCAAAACTAGTTTTGGGGAATTTTACGAAAAAGATAAGTTTTGGAAAGTTTTGAGGTTAAAAGGCTTTAAGTGTTTAAAAGTGGTATTTGGGACCAACCAAAGCTACCGGTCTTATAACAAAATTCTACCGATTCCAGCATGTCCAAAATGTGAAAATTGGTTTAAGACAGTTCATGGAATCAATTTTAAAGTTGTAATGAAAAATTGAGGTCTTGAGTTGGGAATTTGAGAAATTTTAGGCCATGGTTTGACTTTGATCAACTTTCTAAGTTCTGATGCTCGAAATGGAATTTTGATGACTCTGTTGGATTCGGGGATGGTTTTTGGTCTAGAAAAAGTGTTGGCTGAATTTTTAGAGGTCTCGAACCCATTTTCGTATTTTGAAGGCCTAACTTGATTTAGTTGCGACTTTTTGAATTTTGGGTCAAGGAGACCTCAAATTTAAATTCTGATAGCTTTATCAGCTTTAAAATGGCCAAATTAGTTTGGTAGAATTATTGGCACGAGTATTGAGGTAATCGATACGAGTTTGGGCCATTTGGCGCTTTTGACTTTGAAAGTTAGCCTATGGTTGACTTTGGTCAACATTTTTGGAAAACATGTTCGAATGAAAATGTTGACAGTGCAATTAGGTTTGGAATATCGAGGTTGGTCTAGAACGACCCTTCGTTCACTTCCCGAGGTTTCGGTCTAATCTGGAGGCCCATTGTGGAATTTGGCTTAAAATGACACTTGGGTGTGGGATTCACTTTTCATTAAAATGACCTCGTATGATAATTTTGAATGATCCATTGATTCTAGAATGCCAAATTTAGTGGGGTAGTATATCTAGTTTATTTTTATCATGTTCCGAAAGAATCTCGAGCACTCAGTCGGAGATTTTGGACTTTTCCAAAATTGAATGTTGCAGCAAAAATTTGGTGCAAAGGCAAGCTCTTTTTTGGGTTTTTCTATAAACTTTAAAACCTATAACTTGATTTCTAGAGCTCCATTTTATGTTATTTGAAGCCCAGTGGTTTGGGAAGTTCGTGGCTACGCATTGGAGTGTTTGGTGACTTCTGGGTGCTCTCTGTTTGAGGTAAGATTCGCGTTATAAAAGCTGCCCTTCCTATTTTCGGATTAGATTTTTGATGAAATTTGAGATTTGATATCTTGAGCATTTTGGGTCCATTTTGAGCGATTCTTAAGGGTAAATTGTTGAGTTTTTTTTTGTAAGGATCATTATGGTATAATTGGTTTTGGCTGTAAGGGCTTCATTTTTTGTAAATCGCTGTTCAAAGTTGCTATCTCTTGACATTTTCTAAATGAAATTGTGGTAAATTTTGGAAAATTGTTTCTTGATCATTTTAGGTCCGTTTTGAGTAATTGAAAGCTCTAAATTATCTTGTTTTTTGTGGGAACGTAGTGGTGAGATCGAATAGCAGTCGGGGAACCTTCGTTTGAGGTATTTTCTTAGTTTTAGCTACTGCCCTACCTTAGTTTAAGATTTAATGGTGTTTTTAATTGTTGGGCTAAGTTAGGTCATTTTGAGCATCAAGTTGTTCCCCATATTGGGATACAAGATCAACAATGCATTTTGAACCTTTTTACAAAGTCATTTTCGGGATTTCCATCACGGATCCAACAATTTCCTTTTTGGCCCAATTTTGGGTCCGTCTTCAAAAAATGTGATTTTGGTGTCGTTAGTTCTGCAATTTGATTGGAAATTCATATTTCATTAGATTCCTACGGTTCGGAGCATCGGTGGAAGGGAATAGTCTAAGTTTCAGAGTAGTTGGGTGCAATATCGAGGCTAGTGGAATTCTAAACTTTTGTAAGCTTCATAGAATGTGTATTCCTTATACATTCTATGTGAATTGATTGAAAGTAGTATCAACTTGATAATGAATCATGAGAAATGCTTAGAATTGATTAATCAGAGTCATAAAGGAGAGATTAACCTAATGAATTGGCCTATTGAATTGAGTTAACCTTGTTGTCTCGTTGTGAAGCTTACTTGGTGTTATTAGAGGCATGAATTGTATATGATATTGGACTTCATTTTCTTCCCATTGATTGCATGATTATTCTCATTTGCATTTGGGTTGAAATATGTATTGAAGTCCTTTTTTTTTTATGAAATTTGCCGAAGGAAATTGGTTCCGGCTAAATAATTATGGGAAAGAATAACAAAAAGGAATCGAGGAACGTGCCACGCACCATGGCTGTTACTATTATTTCATCGAGGGACGTACCATACGTCGTGTTTGTTACTATTATTTCATCGACGGACATGTCACATGCCATGGTTGTTATATTATTGCATCGAGGGATGCGCCACATGCTGTGGTTGTTATATTATTGCATTGAGGGACGTGCCACGCATCGTGGTTGTTATATTTTGCATACGTGGGACGTGCCACACACAATGGTTTTTATTTTAGCATCATATTGAGCAATCATCGCATTGCATTATTTGCATTGATGATTTTCTGACTACTTGCCCTTATTTATGAGCTATTGAGACTGAAGTGTGTGCGATATTGATACCACCTGTTGAACTGTGGAAGTGTATTTCATTTACCTGTTACATGAGATATACCTGTTCATAGACTATTAGATTGGGTTGTTCTGCTTGCAGGTTGTAGTTATGGGAGGTTCGGATGGAGTGTCAGGAGTACTCATTTTATTTACCTTTAGATTGTTTACTATTTTACTAGTTGGGTACTATGTTGTTTTTTATTCACCCCTTGCTAACTACATCCGTGTAGGTTCTATGCCAGGACAGTGACTCAGATTCTCTTTTCTTCATTGTGGATTTTGGAGATATTTGAGAGGTAGTTGTTGATGCTGGCGATCTCTCTTGCTCCTTTTATGTTTTTATTACATTTGATAAACAAATGTGCTTTTGATACTTATGTTTATTTCAATTCATCTATTTTAGAGGCTTGTATATGTGACAACCAATCTTTAGGGTATTTAAGCTTGAAAGACTTCCGTTTTTTTTATTATGTACCTATTTAAATTATTTCCACTTAAATTCCCGTAAAAGTTTGGATGTTAGACTAACTTGTCCGGTGGGAAAGGACAGGTGCCATCATACTCATTTTTCGGGTCATGGCAGATCATGTCCATATCTTGAGTTCCAAACCTATACATATTGCAACATCTGATAATAAGAATTACAGTTACTAAAAAAATAAAGAGTAACTGAGCAGTTTCTTAATTGAAGGACTGTTTCTTCCTCCTTGATATCATCAATGTATAATATAATGAGTGTTATCAAAGAGGAAGAAGCAGTCCTTAAATGAAGACACTGCTCATATCTGATGGTATCAAAAAGTAATTGAGTAGTGTTTTCATTGAGGTTTGCTTCAGTCTTTCGATGAGATTAATCAATCATCCATGATAACATTACGGTATATCTACATATTGTCATGGTATCATTGATGTATGTTTTAATTATTCAATATTTTAAGGTAGAACCCATCGGTGACCACCTAAAGTTGGCACCAACTTTCACTTAGACACCTCAACTAAGCTTTGTTCATTTTAAACACCTCAAGTAAGGTTTCGATGTGTCATTTTAACACTTTTTTACAATCACCCAAATATCTAAAGTGTGTGTAATACACTTGCCGCTGATATGTCAAAGTGACCAATTAAATGAAGACACATGGCATATATATCAAAAATAATTTTAAAATAATGAATTTTGAGTAGAAAAAAAGTGTCCATTAACTTGATGATATGTGACATTTTTTACCCAAATAATAATTAAAAAAAAGAAGAAGTTCATCTTCTAAAAAAAGTGATTTTCAAAAAAAAACCCACCCCCACCTAGTTGTCTTCTTCACCCACCCCACCCAGTCGTTGTCATCTTCTCCACCTCCACCCACCCCAATCCCAACTCCTTTCGCACCCATATTGTCTTCTCAAGAAACACTATCAAAAGATACCATTTTATAAAATTTACTTTACAAAGACATAATTTTTTCTACTTTACTTTTAAAAAATCAGTTACTAATTAACAATAGAAGGAAAACAAGAACTAGATCTAGGCAATGACAATGAGATTACAAAATCAAGGTCCAAAGTTATGGAGGAAAACATCTAGAAAATGGAGAAGAAGAAGGAACAAGAAAAAAAATAAAAAAAATGTTCTTTTAAAAAAATGGTCTTCACGCTCTCAAAATGGGTGCAACACATGCAATATGTCAAGTCAGCACAAAGTATCAAAATGACACATCAGAACCTTACTTGAGGTGTCTAAAATGAATAAAGCTTAGTTGAGGTGTCTAAGTGAAAGTTGGTGCCAACTTTAAGGGGCCACCGATGGGTTTCGCCATATTTTAATTTAAAATAGTTTTAACAAAGAGTCATAATTTAGATACAATTTTTTAAAAAAATTTGCAAAAGGAGAAAATAAAATTATAAAAATATATTTTCTACTAATTTAGAGCTTAACAAAATATGATTGTGAATTTTATAATTTTATCTTATTTTTTATTTATTTCTTTAAAAAAAAGCTCAATCCTATATGATTCTGATAAGGTATTGTAACACCCTCTAAAAACGTTGTATATGGTGTTCCAATTCTCGATGAAAATGATACTGCTTCTATATTTTGGGTATATATTTTCATAGGATGGTCTAACTTAGGTGATTCAAATTTCTTAATAACACAACATCACCTAAAATTTTTGTGAAGACCATATCTTACGATTCTGAGGCTAAGTAGGTCAAATAAATTAATCTTTGCAAGACCTAGTGTTGTGATAAAATGGAGTATTTGTAGAACAAAAATTATATCTCACCGTAGGATGCTTCAAATTAGTTGACTCTTGAGCGACATGATATGAGACTTCTAGAGCTACAATTCATATGCATACACCAAATCCTAATTAGGAATTTATCTTGTTCAAACGTAGCTCCGAAAAAGGAAATTTCATATAAAAAAGATTCATCTCACCAACAATAGAAGATCTAGATCCATTTAACATCACCCATGACATCAATAGTCCTCTATTTTACATCACCCATGAAATCACAATCCTCCATTAAATTTTTAAATTTTTCTTTATAATTATTTTAATTATTGTTAGGTCCCTCCTTCACACCTATAAATACCTACCTTATTTCATCATTTGATTCATCAAGCTTTCTCAAGCAACTCTTCTCTCTATACACCTCTTTAAACATTCTCAAAATATAGTTTTAGTTCTTAGTAGAGTAGAAATACTATTTCAGTGATTTATATACTCCGGGTAGTACACAAAATACTCTGACGAGGATAAAAGGCTAGGATTCAAGAGTGTTCATTAAGTCCTTCGATTCTGAGTAAAGCTTCGAATTCCAGGTATGTAAGACTTCAATGAGAGTATTTCTTCCACTCTCATGCCTAAAGTATTTTTATTATATGATAAATTATGTTTATTTTCTTTAAGTTTTACTCTAACGTATGCGGGTATTGATTCCATGAAGCCCAAATGAATTATCAAAGTCTTCTATTTAATTCAAGTATGAAACTTTATGGGTTTTCATATCATGATTACAAATGCATAGATTATTAAGTATTTGAAGTTTAATTACCTATCTTATTTAAGCATATGTAAGACTTCAATGAGAGTATTCCTTCCACTCTCATACCTAAAGTATTTTTATTATATGATAAATTATGTTTATTTTTTTTAAGCTTTACTGTAAGGTATATGGGTATTGATTCATAGATTCTTTCATCCATGAAACTCAAATGAATTATCAAAGTCTTCTATTTAATTCACGTATGAAACTTTATGGGTTTTCATATCATGATTCCAAATGCATAGATTATTAAGTATTTGAAGTTTAATTATCTATTTTATATTAGCATATGTAAGGCTTCAATGGGAGTATTCCTTCCACTCTCATGCCTAAAGTATTTTGATTATATGATAAATTATATTTATTTTCTTTAAGCTTTACTCTAAGTTATGTGGGTGTTTATCCATGGGTTCTTCCATCCATATAGTCCAAAATTCTTTCAATTAAATCTCTTGATTTCAAGTAAGATTTTCTTATGGGTAATTCTTATTTCTATGTAATAGCATGAATCATGGTTAAACTAATAATTATTAGTCTATTTTATTACAAAATGATTTTGATATGTATGGATTGATGGTTTGCAAGTATTTTCTCTATTTAGCTCTTTAAAGGTTCTTGAAATTTATTGTGGGCTATTTAAAGCATGATTTTTTTTGGATGAATTTCAAAGTATTTATACATAATTTCATTTACATACATGTTTGAAATTTGAAGTAATTTGAACCCACCTAGTTTTACTATATTTTCAATGAAATTTGACTTGAAAGGTTTGACTCCAAATAAATATTTATGAAAGCAATGTCTATGATCAAAAGGGAGTCTTATGAAATAAAAGAACGATGAAATGCTATGAATGATAGATTCTTTATGCAATAAGGATAATTCTTGCATATTTGAACCACCAAATGTTTTAATGAGCTATTACATCGAATATGATTTTTTGAATTTTTAAGCTATATGCTATGAATATTTTGAAGTATTAAACTATTCCGTGGGATTGACTTAGCAATTAATGGGGAATTGAGGTAGGATTCGGTAAGGAAATTCTAGTAACAACCCCTTATCTCATTAACTGTGTCAACATGGGAGACTTTGTAGGCTTAGGTTAATGGATCCATAAAAGCCCTTAAAGTTAAAGTTAAAGAAATGAATGAAGTTGACAGAGTTCTACCCAACAAGTAGTCTCCCCGGCCAACATATGGGGTTATGTTGGATTCCATGTAATAGCTCGCATGGTCTTAAATGTCGGTTATGATCATCTTTCCACAAAATAAATGTTTTAAAGGATATCTATATGAATGATTATGCATGCATTGCATTATGTTTCATATTGCATAAATGTTTTAATGTTTCCTCAATGTTCATTCATGCCTACATATTTAGTACATTCAAAGTACTAATGTATACTCTTTTGCCTACAAGATATCACCATGTAGGGACCGGTGCTCCTCCTTGTTCTCCTCTACGTGGCTACTTGATATTTCATTTGAAGGCTACTTTTGATGAGTTCCCATGTTTCGGGAATAATGTTCCTTTGTATTTCTAGCTTATGATATGTTGAGACCTCTAGACACTTACTATGACAATTCATTCTATTTTGATTGAAGGTGAGGCAGTGATTTGTCTTAGCCCCTAGTAAATCTAAACGTTAGAGGTATTATTGGACATATGTAAGTTGAAGATTTACTATTATGGTTTCCGCTTATTTTTTTATCATTACATATGAAAGGCTAAATAAATGCTAAAAGGCTTGTTTGAGGTACTCTGGGATTTCTCATTTACCGTGCCATGTCTAGGCCCTAGGCTTAGATCATGACAGGTATCAATATACCAATGGAGTATCATAGAGGATTAAGCTCAGTCTTATATGATACTGATATGGTATCAATATACCAATAGAGTATCACTGAGGATTAATTCATAGTATTGATGTTGATGTCATGCACGAAATAAGAAAAGAGAAAGTGGGGTAGGCATGTAAATAGTTTGGGTCATACATTCATTAAAGATAAATAGTTTGGATTGTGTCCAATTTGGATAAATAATTTCACTAATATGTCCAATTTAAGTAATTTTCCTAAAAAAATATTTATTATATAGTTAATTTTTACATTAACTCATCATAATATATCATATAATGTTAACCACCTAATTTGCAGTCATTGTGTACGTGGATTTCACAATACAGAAAAATAATTACTGTATGTGTCTTCCACAATACACCACTTAATTTGACGTGAGCTTGCATAGTACTTTCTTGAGTGCTAAATAAAATAGCAAATTTTCTGACATCCGACTCACGATGGCCTTGTCTGTCTTAAGAGTAGAATTAATCCATCTTGATTGAGACTTGCACCATGAAAGGTAAAAATTTCTTGCATATATTCCATGTTTGACATTTTAATCTATAACTTGTCTTACATGCTATTAAAGTAAAATAATAGGTGTTTCTTTGTTTAGGAGGAGGGGGAGGAAAATAGTGGGCGATGAAAGAGTAAAATCATATTATTTTGTTTGAGTACACTTAATTAGTAGAGATGTACATAATTAGGCAAACTAATTCTTTGTGCATACATGTGAATTCTTATTATTGTGAGGATACTTGTTTAATGAAATAGGTGATGATACTAACTTTCTTTGACATATTAGGTAAGCGAGTTTAAATTTGAGGTGTTAGAGTCCGTCTCCAATGTTAGGAGACAAATTTATTGTTTGATTGAGTTTAATTGTATATCTTGCATGATGATCAAAAAGTGTACTTGATGTTGTTAGTTGTTATATGACCTAATTGTTTGTATCAATCACGAATTAATTTTTTGTATCAATCAAAGTGGTGGTACACTTAATATGTCTAGATGACTTTTAATGTTTGCACAAGGAAGAGCAAAAGTCTAAATGTGAGGTAATGATGTTAGGTCAAAAATGTATATATTTAGCCATTAATTATCTCATATTTTAGTGCTTTCAACTGTCATTCGGGAATAAATTATATCAATTTGTTCATGATATTATATTTTAAAAGAATAAAATATGAAAGGAGAGATGAGCTGAATTTATCTTGCATGTTTCATTACTGCACAATATACATATTTCTAGGAATACAATGATAATCGAAACTTAACCATCTATATAGCTGTTCTATGCTAATTTGTTGTGGAATAATAAAGTTATATTCACAGAAGGGATGAATAAAAAAAGGAAAAGCTAATATGTAGTGGATGAATAAAAAAGAAAAAGCTAATATTTAAAAATAATATCTTACAACTTTTGGAAGGTGAATAGGTGGCTTGTTCATATATTTTCACTTTACTCTTCATTTTTTCTTTTGCTTTGTGTCCGAAATTAACTTCTTGCATGGTAGAACTTAAGCTGATATATTTCTTCTCTAATTCCATTGTTAATCGAACACTACCCCCTCCCCTCTCAAATTTGAGGGGAAGGAACGAACACCTAATTTTCCTAACAATAGATGGTGAGATGAACCATGAAGGGGTTTAGTGAAAGATCGTCGATTTGAGATGAAGAAGGTAGAAAAGAGAGGGAAATGAGATCATTGAGATATTGTTGGCGGACGAAGTGACAATCTAATTCAACATGCTTCATCCGTTCATGAAAGACCAGATTTTTGGCAATATGAATCGCGATGACTATCAGAGTGAAGGGAAATGGGCAAAGAAGGCGGAGAGGAGAGATCTGTAAGAAAATGGACAAGCCAAGTCAACTCTACAACAACATGTCTCATAGATCTGTACCCAGCTTCGGTGGAGCACAAGGAAAGAGATGGTTGTTTCTTCGATTTCCAAGAAATAGGACTTCCCCCAAGGCTGATGTAGAAACCACTAACAGACCGGCAAGATTCAGGGCGTGTAGCTTAGTCAGCATCGTAGAAATCTAGCAAAGTGAAAGCAGGGGAAGAATTCAAAAAACTCCCCAAACCTGGATCAACAAGTAGATAACAGAGGACATGATGTGCAGTTGTAAAATGCTCTTGATGAGGTTGCTGCATATACTGGATGAGGTGTTGGATAGAAAAAGAGATGTCCAGCCGAGTGTAAGTCAAAAAATTTAGTTGACCAATTAACCGATGATAAGGTGTTGCATTTAGTAGAGGAGAACCCGCATCGGCATGCAACTTGTGAGTGGGATCCAGATATGAATGAGCAGGCTTGAGACCAAGACAGTGGTACTCAGAAAGAAGTTCCAGAAGGAACTTTCATTGGTCAAGAATCATACCATGAGTCTCCCTGATGACCTCAATACCCAAAAAATAATGTAAGTCCCCCAAATCTTTGATTTTAAATTCGGAGTCCAAAAATAATGTAAGTGCATCCAATTCTGCCTTGTTGTTGCCTGTAAGCAGAATGTCATCAATATATATGGCTAAGATAGATATAGAGGAGTCATGATATTTGTAGAATAGTGAATAGTCATTCAACAAGTGAGGAAAACCCTTGAAACTTAGAGTTGTTGTCAAACGATCATAACATTGTATCGAGGCTTGTTTCAAGGCATCAAGAGACTTCTTCAATCAACAAACCTGTGTAGGATCAGTAACTTTCAAATCTGCTGGAAATTTCATATAAACTTCCTCATCTAAATCACCATTAAGAAATGCATTGTTAACGTCTAACTTATATAGTCCCCATTCTTTCTTAATTGCAATAGCAAGAACACATCATATAGTCGTAATCTTCACAACAAGGCTAAAAGTCTCTGTAAAATCAACACCTTCCTTTTTAATATCTCCTCTAACAACTAAATGAGACTTAAGGCATTCAACATTTCCTGAAGAATTTAATTTAACCTTATAGACCCATTTGTTAGGTAAAGCCATCTTACTAGGAGGCAAACAGACTACTTCCCAAGTATCATTGGTGATCAAAGCGTCAAGTTCCTTAGTCATAGCATCCTGCCAACCTGGGTATGAAATAGCTTAGGAAAAATAGGCATGTTCTTGAATACAGAATAAAGAGTTAATGTAGTCTTGATTGGATGGAGATAGTGCAGAAAATGCAAAAAGAGAGACAGGAGAAGTGGAAGAAAAACATAGCTCAGAAACTTTGGAGAGATAAACACTATTGCAAATGTAATCCTATAGATTTGTAGGAGTCTTGACATATCTAGTAGACTTTCTTAAGGTAATAGGATTAGTAGGAGGCGGGGATGTAGGAAGAGGAGATACATAAATAGGGGGAGAAGGATCAGAAATAACAGGGGTACTATGAATGAGAGGATCGATAGGAGGTAGAATATTAGGAAGGAAAATAGATTCATAAGGCACATGAGTAGGTAGCATGTGTATCAAATGGAAAATGTAGATTAATATTTTGCAAGTTTTGGTTTATTGGAACCTGATATAAACCACATTTGATATCCTCATGTAATGACCCTCTATGTAATTTTTGAGTAAATATATTCTTTTAATTATTTAGAGCATTTATGTAGTGACCCCAAGTTATTTACGACTTGCTAACCCTGACTGTTTGGTCTCCTGATTATTCGTTTGGAGATATATGCATGTTCCCTATTTTAGAGCTTTTGAAATATGGATAGTTGATTTTGATGAAAATAAATAACTTCTGAACAAAATTTTGATGGTTCCATCAGCTCTGGAATGATTAGTTTAGTCTAGTGGAAACATCGACAATAGTCCCTAGTCTTTTTGTGTGAATTTAGACCATTAGGAATTTTAGCCTCTGAAATTTGGCTTAAATTTGACCTTGATCAATATTCTTGTAAAATATGATCAGATAAAAATTCTGTCAATGCAGTTAGTTCTGTAATGTCGTATTTGGTCTAGAATAACATTTCATGCACTTTTCTAGGCTTCTAGTCTTATTCCGAAGGCTCCTTGTGGAATTGGCTAAAAATGGCACTTGGTTGTGGGATTCAATTTTTTTCAAGATGACCTTGTATGAAAACTTCAACTACTTTTTGTGTCTGGAATATCGAATTTGGTAAGGTAGCATAGTTCATTTGCGTGCACGAGATTCTGATTGTATCTTGAGCATCCCATTGGAGACTTGGACAATGCCAAAACTCAAAGTTGTAGCAATTGTTGGTGCAAGGGTAATTTTCCATTCACATTCATGGGACATGGTCCATGTTCGCAGAGACTAGGTGAAATGATTTCCACATTCACATTTCCCTAGCCTCATTAGAAACGGGCAATGTGGTTGCCTTCCTTTTTTGTGGGAAGGATTATGCGACCAAGGGCCTTTCCTTCAATGATCACGGGAGCTCCTCTACATTTGCGAAGGCCTAATCCAATCTTCTCTGTGTTCACAGGATACTATAGTTGCGTTCATGGATAGTAAATCCTTGGTCTTTGAATGGAGACCAAGGACGCATTTCAACCATTTCTCAAATTTTCCAAAGTCGATATCTCGAACTATAGAGGTCCAAATTGGGTGATTAAAAAGTTTGTTTGTGGGGGATTATTGTCAAGACCCAAGCCTAGGGCGTAGACGTGGCAAGGCAAATGAGACACCTGGAAGAACCTCATCCAAGCCTCTTACGATTTAAATCGATTTTCATAGGTAATGAAATTCAATAATAAGTGGAAGAAATAAATATAATGGGACCAAGGGAATAAACATAGAATAGGAGTCATTTACAAAATCAAACATCGTCTATTTTTCCAACAATACTTGTTAAACTTAGGACTTAGCGAGGGATAAGAAATGTCCCTAGCTCACCTCAAATTTTGTGTCAAAAGTACCAAAAGATAACCCAAAGTCTATACATTTCATAATCTAGAAAAGAAAATGGGATGTTGTTCCCGAAACATGAGAACTCACCAAGGTAGTAGGCTTCAATGATCAAACTAGCCACGAGGAGGTGAATGTGGAGCAACGCCGATCCCTACATGGTGATATTATGTAGGCAATGGAGTATACGTTAGTACTTTCAATGTACTTAGTATGTAGGCATGCATGAACATATAAGGAACAATAGAACATTTGTGTATTATAAAATATAGTGCAATGCATGCATAATATATCATGTACATAGCATTTTGAACATATATTTTGTAGGAAGATGATCGTAACTGACATGTAAGACCATGAGAGCTATTAAATGGAATCCAACATAACCCCTGATGTTGGCTCGGGGAGACTACTTTCCGAGTAGAACTCTATCAACTTCATTTATTTCTTTGACTTTAACTTTAAGGTCTATTTATGGATCCACTAGCAAGGGCTCCTATATTGGCACATAGTTAATGAGATAAGGGGTTGCTACTAGGATTCCATTATCGAATCCAACCTAAATGCCCCATTCTGTGCTAAGGAATTCCCAAGGAATAGCTCATATAACAAGAACATAATCAGTTACATTACTTTAGATCGTCAAACATCATTCGGTAGAATAGCTCATTGAAAGCTTTCTTTGAATCAAACATGTTAATTGTCCTTATCACATAAAAAATCCTTCATTCAGATTATTTCATCATTCCTTCATCTCATAAGACTGCATTTTCATCTTGCTTTCATAGATATTCATTTTTGAGTCAAAACTTTCAATTCAAACTTCATTAAAACAAAGTGAAACTAGGTGGGTTCTATTAAATCATCCTTCAAATCATTTAAAGAAATGATAGCATTCATGAGAGTAATGTAATGCATGAAAAACTTTAGACAACCCACAAATTAACATAGAAAATCCTTTTTCATGCTTCCATATAGGTCCTTAGATAAATCAACCATCTCATGAAATGAACTATTTTGTTTAGAAAATACTTTGGCTCCATAGTTGGAAGAACCAATGAATGAGACCCACATACCTCGGGGTAAATAAATCCCCAATGCAAACTTTAAAAGAAATGGAGACTTGACTTCTTGGAATGAAACCCTAGCTTTTGAAGATGAAAACCTTGGGAGAACTTGAGAAGAGAGAATCTCATTTTAGAGACTAAGTGTTAGAATGAGGGATTGAAATTCCTTAGGGTCCTTTTATAGAGTTAATTTAGTCCCCAAAACGACTGCACTTTGGTTATAAAACACAAGAAAAGACCAAAATGTCCATTTTAAAAACTAGCCGGACTCAGCTTCATGGGGACCCTTTATGGTCTGTGGTGCACACCATGGTCCATGGAGGTATCTTGTAATGATTGAATTGTAGGGAAAATGTTTTGGTTGCATAGAAAGTCTCTGAACTTCCTCCAAGGAGACCTTCACGGTTTGTGGAGGGCATCACGATTCGTGAACTGTGAATGTTGTGTAGATTTTGAAGGAGGGCCTGCAGAAGTGACCACCATGGATCACACCATGGTCTGTGAAGAGCTCCACGACCCGTGGTGGCCATCCGTGGTCCTTTCTTGAAATGTTTCCTGTGGCCCTAAGGGAGGGGTCACCACGGACGACACTATGGTCTGTGGTGCTTACCACGGTCCGTGGTCCCTCGTCGTGGTTCTTCCCTGAAAGTCTAAGTCTTCGAATTCCCACCATGGTGGCTCACCATAAGGCATGATGCTCACTACATCCTGTGATAGCCTTCTATGGTCATCACTTGTGCCATTTTTTTGCATTTCTTTGCGATTTCATCCTTTATTCCTTGTTTTAGAACTTTCTAAATTTCCAGTGTCTTACAATATATCCCCATTAACATTCGTCCTTGAATGTGAATCATTATCATAGAAAAGTACATGGCACAAGGACTAGCAACCCAATATGAATACAATGACACTTGAAATGCATACAACATGAGATCTTTAAACTTAGCATAAAATATAAATTTACAATTCAACTTCATGAAAATGAATGCATATGAAGACTTAGGAAAACTGAAGCATATGATTCTTAAACAATTCATGAATACGTTAGTACCTTAGGCTTGAGTAGAATGAAAGAGATAAGGGTATCATTTCATCATATCCACTTCCGCTTCCCATGTATCACTTTGTACTTGTTGATTCCTCCAAAGGACTTTAACAGATGCAACATCTTTGTTCCTCAATCTCTTAAATTGCCGGTCTAAAAATCCAATCGGGACCTCTTCATAGGTCAAATGTTTTTCAAAATTCTCTACTTCCAAAGGGACAATGGAACTAGTAACACCCATAAATTTTCTTAACAATGACACATGAAACACCAGATTGACCATAGTCATTTCCAAAGGCAACTCCAAATCATAAACAACCTTGCCAACACCTCTCAAAATTCTTTAAGGCCCTACATACCTAGGGCTCAATATCCCTTTCTTACCAAACCGAGCTACATTATTCATGGGTGAAACCTTCCAATATACCCAATCATCCATATTAAGCTCAAGATCCCTTCTCCTAGTATCAGAATAGGACTTTTGACGACTTTGAGCTACATTCAATCTTTCTCTAATTACTCTCACCTTCTCCAAAGAATCAATTACAAAATTGGGACCCAACAAGGTCATCTCACCTACTTCAAACCAACCAACCAGAGATCTACATTGACTCCCATACAAGGCCTCAAACGGTTTCATCTCAATGTTTAAGTGGTAGCTATTATTGTAGAAGAACTCGATAAGCGGTAGATGATCATCCCAACTCCCTTTGACTTCTAATACGTAATCCATTAACATATCCTCTAGTGTTTGAATTGTCCATTTGGATTTCTCATCGGTTTGAGGATGGAATATGGTGCTTAGCTTCACATTGGTACCAAGACCTCTTTGAAATGATCTCCAAAAATGAGAAGTGAATTAGGTACCGCAATCCAAAATAATCAACAATGGCATACCATGCAACCTCACCAACTCCCGAATATACAACTTAGCATAATACTCGGCACTATAAGAGGTCTTGATCGGTAGGAAGTGAGTTGACTTTGTCATTCTATCCACAATCACCCAAATCAATTCATGAAGCTTCCGAGTGCGAGGCAAACCCACTACAAAATCCATATTCACATCTTCCCACATCCAAGTAGGTATTTCAATATCTTGGGATAGGCTACCCGACCTTTTATGTTTGTCCTGTACTTGTTGGAAATTTGGACATTCGGCCACAAACCTTGCTATATCCTTCTTCATGCCACTACACCAATAAAGCTTCTTTATGTCTTGGTACATTTTTGTCGAACCGGGATGAATAGTGTATGGAGAATTATGAGCCTTCTTCAAGATCAAACTCCTTAGGACATCAACATATGAAACACATAAAGGGATTTGGTAGTGAAGAAATCCATCTCCCCCTTGTGAAAAGATATCTACTTTCTTTTCCTTTACCAACATCTTTAACTCTAGTAATGTAGGGTCAAGGTCTTATTTTGACTTAACATACACAACCAAAGATGATTCAGACCCATTGTGAACAACCATACCATCATCATCAGAACTACTCAACTTCACCCCTAATCTAGCCAATCGGTGAACATCCTTTACCAATTCTCTCTTTCCTTTATCAACATGAGCCACACTCCCCGCAGACACTCTACTAAGTGCATTGGCAACCATATTTTCTCTACCTGGATGATAATGCACACTCATGTGATAGTCCTTTAGGAGTTTAAGCCACCTCTTTTTCCTTAGATTGAGGTTCTTTTGGGTGAACACATAATGGAGACTCTTGTGATCGGTGAACACATCCACATGTACCCCATAGAGGTAATGCTACCAAATCTTTAGAAAAAGTATAACGACTTCCAATTCAAGATCATGGGTAGGGTAGTTAAGCTTATGCACTTTTAATTTTCTAGAAGATAGGTTATAACCTTAACGTTTTTCATTAAGAAATAACCCAAACCAATTTTTGAAGTATCATAACAAACGGCAAACCCTTTTAACCCTTCTGGTAGAGTCAAGATAGGAGCGGAAAGTATGTCAATCTTTCAAAGTTTGGAAACTCCTTTAAGACTCATCTGCCCATAGGAACTTTGCCTTTTTTTGAGATAAGTTTTTCATAAGAGATGAGATAGTAGAGAACCCTTCAACGAACCTTCTATAGTACCCAGCTAGACCTAAGAAGATACAAATATCTGAAGTAAATAATGTTCTAGGCCAATTCTTGACCACCTCAATTTTCTTAGGATCAACCTTGATCCCATCATTGGAAACTATGTGACCAAGAAATGCCACTTCTTTCAAGAAAAATTCAAATTTACTAAATTTTGCAAATAATTGCCTATCCCTCAAGGTTTGAAGCACAACACTCAAATGATTCTTATCATCAATAAAGACTACCACAAATATATCAAGGTAGGGTTTGAACACCCTATTCATTAAGTCCGTGAACACCGCCGTCATATTCGTCCACCGAAATGACATTACTACAAACTCAAAGTGACCATACCTTGTTCAAAATGCTGTCTTGGAAATATCATACTCTCTTACCCTTAGTTGATGATAGCCGGATTGAAGATCCATCATAGAGAAATGACTTTTCTCTTGTAATTGATCAAATAAATCATCTACCTAGGGATTGGGTATTTTCTTTTAATAGACACCTTATTCAATTGTCGGTAGTCTATGCACATCTGAAGCGACCCATCCTTTTTCCTTACAAACAGCATGGGTGTACCCCATGGTGAAATACTTGGCCTTATAAATCCTTTTCTCCAACAATTCCTTAATTGCTTGTTCAATATATTTAATTCTGTCGGGCCATTCGATAAGGAAGAATAAAGATAGGTTGGGTATCGAGGAGAAGATCAATAGAGAAATCAACTTCCCTTTTTGGAGGGACACTAGGAAGGTCATTTGGAAAGCATTGGGAAAATCATTGACTACACGGACCAACTCAAGAGGAGGATTTTAGAAGTCAACATCCTTAACCCTCACAATGTGGTAAATGCAACCCTTACCAATAAATTTTCGGGGCCTTAAGACAAGAAATGAACCTACCCTTCACTACCGAATCATAACCCTTTCATTCAAGAATAGACTTATATGGGAATTGAAACTTGACTCAACGAGTCCTACAATATATAGAGGCACCAGATGCATGCAATCAGTCCATACCAAGAATAACATAAAAGTCTACAATGTCAAGATCTATGAGATCAGAAGGAACAACTTTATGTAAGATAGACATGGAAAAACCCTTATAGACCTTTCTAACAACCCACTCACCAATGGGGGTAGAAACCAAATACAACTCTACTAAAATTTCGGGTAACATATCAAACCTATTAGCTAGGAATGGAGTAACAAATGACAAATTTGCACCCAGATCTAATAATGCATACACATCAAAAGAAAATACCTTTAACATACCAGTAACAACATTGGGTGCTTCCTCAACCTCTTATCTCCTATTCAAAACATAAAAGCAGTTGGTTTGTTGGCCACCTCCTTGAGCTTTTTGACCATGAACAATTTGGCCTTGAGTCCTAACACCACCACCACCACCTATACAATACCTAGCATGGTGGTCCATCTTGCAACACTTGAAACATGCATTGGAGCCAATGAAGAATTCCCTTTTACGAGTTCTACCACACTTCCTACAAGCGAGGAAAGCTTGAGCACCAACATTCTCTCTTGGAACCATCTAGTTAGCACCCTTGTCCTTATTGAACCTTGGAGGAGGAGCATTGGTGGAACCTTGACCCATGAATCATCACCTATTTTAGCCCTTTCCACTACCACTATAACCGGACCTTTGAGGATTGAACCCTTCACCATCAACTCTAGCCTTTTTGAACCCTCTTGAACTTTTCATTAACTTCTCATCCTTGATTTGTTCCGCATATGCCATAATAGGGATATGTCCATTTATTTGATCAACATGGCCTTCTTTCACTCTTTGGATACCAAGCTAGAAACGCTGGAAATGAACTTGCTTATCCTTTCCCTTAAATCAAAGACCATAAGATCAGCATACATAGATAATTTGGTGAATTTGAGGAAATACTCCCTCACACTCATACTCCCTTGATGAAGATTTATAAACTCTTGGATCCTTTCCTCCCTTAGAACCAAGGGGAATAAGCAGTCTACGAAGGCAACTTTGAGCTCTTCCCATTCGATAAGCTCCATATCTTCACCCCTATTGACATCCCATTATTCATTACAAACCCTTGACACACCCTTGAGATGACAGGATACTAGCGTGTCCTTTCAAGTAGAGGCATACCCATGATGGAAATAGTCCGTTATACCTCATCAATAAACTCCATAGGGTCCTCATCTACTTTGGAACCATCAAACTTGGGTGGATTCATTCTCTTGATATCTCCAATCCTAGAAGCTGGAGTAGGCACTTGAGGAGGATGAGGAATAATGCCTTGGTTGGCTCCGGCTTGAGCCAACAATGTGAAGATATTTGGAATTCTATATGGGACACTCCCTCTTCTTGATGTGGAGCTTCGGGGACTGGAGCAGCTTGGTCCTCATTATCGAACCTAGATATAGGTGGAGGTACTCTTCTTGGAGGCATGATCTAGAAGACACAAAATGATGTGTTAGTTAGAGGAAGTCTTAGGACACTCTAGGGCACGTATGAATTTTAAAGAAGTAAAAACTTTCCTAAACGTCTCATAGTATTATATTCATAGATGTGGCACACTTTACAATTATAAATAAGACCCTATTTGGTGCAGTATGTTGGACTTCGAGAACCATTCAAAACCTCGAGCTCTAATACCATATTTGTCACTACCCAAGCCTAGGACCTAGACGTGGCAAGGCAAATAAGACACATGGAGGTACCTCATTCAAGCCTCTTAGCATTCATTTAACTTTTCATAGGGAATGACATTCAATAATTAGCAGAAGAAAAATGGATAATGGGACTAAGGGAAACAACATAGAATAGGAGTCATTTACAACATCAAACATCATCTATTTGTCCAACAATACCTCTACAACTTTAGACTTGGCGGGGGCTAAGACATGTCATAAACTAGAAAAGGAAATAGGATATTTTCCCAAAACATGAGAACTCACCAAGGTAGTAGCCTTCAATGATCAAACTAGCCACGAGAAGGTGAATATGGAGCAACGCCGATCTCCAAATAGTTATATCATGTAGGCAATTAGGTATGTGTTAGTACCTTGAATGTACTAAGTATGTAGGCATACATGAACATTTAAGGAACAATTGAACATTTGTGTAATATGAAACATAGTGCAATGCATGCATAATCAATCATGTACATAGCATTTTGAACATTCATTTTATGGAAAGATGACCATAACCCATATTTAAGATCGTGCAAGCTATTACATGTAATCCAACATAACTCCCTATGGTGGCACGAGGAGACTACTTTCTGGGTAGAACTCTGTCAACTTCCTTCATTTCTTCAACTTTAACTTTAAAGGCTATATGATGATCTACTAGCCTAACCCTACAAGGGCTCCTATGTTAGAGAATAGTTAATGAGACAAGGGGTTTCTACTAGGATTCCTTTACCGAATTGCACATCTATTCCCTATTTGGTGCTAAGTCATTCCCACAGAATAGTTCATATAACAAGAACATAATCATATACATAGCTTTAAATCATCAAACATCATTCGGTAGAATAGCGCATTAAAACCTTTCTTTGATTCAAATATGTGAGAATTGTCCTTATCACATAAAGAATCCTTCATTCATATCATTTCATCGTTCTTTCATTTCATAAGACTCCCTTTTCATTATAGACATTTCTTTCATAAACATTCATTTTGGAGTCAAAACTTTCAATTCAAACTTCATTGAAACATAGTGAAACTAGGTGGGTTCTATTAATGATAGCATGCATGAGAGTAATGTAATGCATGAATGAAACAAACTTGAGACAACCCGCTAATTCACTTTAAAACCCCTTTTTCATGCCTCCATATAGGATCTTCGATAAATCAACCATCTCATGAAATTAAGAGTCAATATAAGCTAAGATAGGTAGATAAACTTTAATTATTCATGAATATATACATATGAAATTATAATGTGAAAACCCATAAACTTCCCCATTTGAAATGAGTTATTAGGTTTAGAAAATACATGGGATCCATGGGTGGAAGAATCCATGAATGAGATCCACATACCTTGGGAAAACAAATCCCTAATGTAAACTTGAAAAGAAATGGAGACTTGATCTTTTTGGAATAAAACCCTAGCTATAGAAAATGAAACCCTTGGGAGAACTTGAAAAGAGAGAATCTTATTTTAGAGACTAAGTGCTAGAATGAGGAATTGGAATGGCTTAGGGTCCTTCGATAGTGTCACGATCCAATTTCGCAGGTCATGATGGTGTCTACTATGACCCACCAGTATCCAAGCCAACCCATATCCCAGAACTATAAGTAATGGGATGTCAGGATAGAAGACCAGCAATTCACACTAAAAATATAGCGAAATAATAGGAGTATACATGAACGGGTGGATGAAACTTAATATATACAAATAAAAAAAACCCTCCTAGAACCTTGAAGTCACATGTACAGAGCTACTACTAAAAAGAGTACAAGTCCCAAAAGTGAACCACGAAAACAGAGCTGTCTCAAAGATTAACATATAGGCAAAATGTATATACAAAGGGAGACAGGTACATTTAGGATGCAATGTGCTCACCATTGCCTCTGATTATGACTGCAGTTGGCTTGAATCAATGTCGTTATCTAGTACTCAAACCTGCATCACGAAAACAGATGAAGAGTGTAGTTTGAGTATCAAAACAACAAGTACCAAGTAGGCATCATAGGCCAACTAAGCAAGATAAGCGAAAGTAAATTGAAGTGCGAGTAAATGATCACAACCAAAGATAGGGAAAGAAATAAATGTAGATATGTCCACTAGCATACTTAACAAACAAGAAAGAATTTAACTAAATTCGTCCATCTCCCATAATCCTAATGGGTACACTTTTGCACAAGGTAACCACCTGCACGGACTACCATAAGCCGGAAAGGTGTTGGAATAGCTTAAGTTAAATGAATGGATCCCAAAGCATTCCAATAATATCACCATTTCTGGACTTAAATAGAACCATTATCAAATTTTAATACCTCAACCTAAAGCTGAGAGTAGATGAAGACTTGAATCAAAGATTCATCAAGGAATTAGGAATTGAACCACGAGTAAGCTGGACCACAAACTTCTACCGGATAACTGTAGCTAATGAGTCAACACAAGTAAGCTATTTGTCTATGTTTGCAATGTTCAAAGTTCTACGCCAAGTATAACCCTTCATTGCAAATGTGATAGACCATCCGCTAATCAAAGAGTCGAGCCCAACTTTCTGCAAATGCGGGAAGTTGGTCCATGAAAGCGAGGGTCAACTGCCATACTCTCTGCAAACGCGGCTTTGAGCCCATGAATATGATAACAACAATACATAGTGTCTACAGTCGTTCTCTTAAGCCTACAAACGCGAAGGGAAAATTGGAGATGCACCAGATTATGTGCATCAACTCATTCACCAAGATAGAAATTTCTCCAATGGGGTATTCAGAGTTTCCTTGAAACCTTGTGATTGCAAAAAAAAACTATGCTATCCTACCAAATTCGATATTTTGGACTCAACGGAGATGTTACTTCCTACCGATCTTTTTTTTAAAAAGTGGTTCCACACCCAAACTCTATTTTAGTCAACTTCTACAAGGTAGCTCGAAATGATCCTGGAAGTCTCGGGATCTGTATGAAAGATTTTTCTAGAACAAACTCAATATTTTGAATTTAAAGAAACTATTAGAATTGCATATTTAATTCGTTTACTTGCAGTTTTTATAAAAGTCAACCGCTCAAACTTCAAGAGCTAGAAAATGCAAAAACTTACACCAAATTTAAATGAACGACCAGGTGACTGAACTGTCAGTTTTAGCAAGTCATAAATGAATTGGAGTCACTACAAGAAAGCTCTAAATGCTTGAATTACCAGAAATAGAGGAAATGACCAGGAGCCCATTACAGATACAAATAACAAAATATATGGGATTGAATTTATTCTCTCTAATTTTACTTATATATATTCTCTCTTGTATCACTCGTATTCGGTCACTCTAATTTCATTTATATTTCTGCATGCCTTAAGGTTTTATCAAAAAATGCATTCCGGGTGTAGACAACTATTCAAATAACAAACAAAAGAAAAGGAATTGGATTCATTCACTTTTGTATCACTTGTATTTTATTGTTCTAATTTCGCTCATATTCATTTTCTCTAATTTTTCTTTTGTCCATTCGCCTGTATTATATCAATTATTACTAGTCTGTATTAATTTTATTCATTCACCGCTAGTGTATCAATTGTTATAAATTAGTATCACTTGTATTCATTTTCTCTAATGATTGTATAAACCCATGCAATCTGATGGACACATCACAATAAGTTGTATGAGTTCACCCAATTGCACTTGGTAAACTAAAGGCGAAATACAGAAATATATAGGTGAAAAAAGGATGTGTACAATTCGAGAACTTGAAAATAAACTCTGCAATATCTCTCTTCATCCCATTCCACCAATAGACTTTCCTCAAGTGGAGGTACATCTTTGTAAAGCCTGGATGAATTGAATATCTGAAGCTATGGGCCTCTTCCATATTTCCGTCTTGAAGACCATCAACACTAGAAACACATAACATGACTTAATATCTCAACACTCCATCTTCCCCTTTGGCGAAAGTCATTGCTTTCTCCTTATGAACATCATCTTTCAATTGGAGAAGAATAGGATCTTGATCTTGCTTTTCCTTTATTCGATAACCATGAAGACTTATCCCTATCTCCTTTACTTTTCGTTGACTTCTGTTTTTTTTTCTAGATTCTATCTTTTTCTATTGCCATTATTTTTCAAGATCAGTCGGGATATGATGCCTACTAAGTACCTGTTGTTTTGATATTCATACTACACTCTGCATCTATTTTTGTGATGCAAGTCCGAGCACCAGTAACCTGTGCTTATTCGGGCCAATTATAGTCTTCATCGAAGGCGAGGGTGAGCACTTGGCATTTTCAAATCTACCTTTCTCCATCTGTAAATAGTTGACTATTCTTTTATTTTTTTTAGACAAGTCTTGTTTTCATGATCCACTTTTGGGACTTGTATCTACTTTGTGGTAGCTCTGAACTTATGACTTCCATATTCCGGGAGGAATATATATATATATATATATATATATATATATATATATATATATATATTGGCTTGCTTTTGCTCATTCTGTTTGTAAATTTTGTTATTTTCTTAAGTTTTCTTTAGTTTATACCCTTAATTCAATTACTCATCGTTCTGGGATATGAGTTGACTTACATACTGGTGAAATTATAGTAGGTGTCATCATAACTCAAGAAATCGTATTGTGACAGTATCTAAATGAATGAGTAAATTAAGATAAGTTAATATATTTTATTAATTAGTGCATTTACATCTTTTTTTCATTTTGATTTTTTTCTTATTCACGTACATGCATTCTGTTTTTTCTATTCATAACAAGATCACTTTTAAATATCATTCGACTTTTCTAAAATAACTACTTGTCTTTGACTAATTCATAAAGAGAAGAGCAAGTTCATTGAGATAATAGTTTATATCAAGATACTTATTTCTGTAATCTCAAAAAATTCAAATATTGAGAGTTACAAAAAAAATAAGATAAGTGAGTACAAAAAGGAGATTTGATTTGTGTGAGGAATTTTCAAATTTATAATCTAAAAGATTGATGAGGTGATCATGACTAGTTGATGATGTTAGCATGAAATCAAGTCCAAGAAATAAATAGTGAAATCTACTAGTAACTTTTTGTGTTAGGAAATTTATACAAATTAATTAGTTAATTATCGAATTGTGCAAAAGTCATATTTAGTAGAATTCACTTCTACTTCTTTGTTTTTGATTTAAGTGAGGTCATTCAATGAAAATTTCTTCTTCTTCTTCTTTTGTGCAAAAATTGTTTCTTTGTCAACTAAATTCATATTTAAACCAAAATTCATTCATTGTCTTGTTCCCCCTTGATAATATGCATTGCTTAATCTTCTCTTATTTGACTTTGCCTATGTATAAAACAAACCTATTTTGCATCAATCTTAAACAAATGTTACACTAAAAAATTAAAAATCACTTACATAACTCATCACTAATTTTTCGTTAACTAGCATATAACTAACATAATTATTGCTTATTCATTGTTAAATAAGATTAAAGACAAATTTTTTCTTCTTTTGAGAAAAGTTATCCATTAACAATTCTTGTTACATTTGTATAGTGGTGAGACCAATTATATAAGTTCATATTGTTTATATATGCCGTTTCTCCATTTGAGTTAAGTCTCTTTTTAATATTTGAAATTTTTAGTTCTCATACACTAGAAATTCTTTACATTTCCTAAATGATGATATAAGTCTCTGCCAAGACTAAAAGACCTTGCTTTAATCCACCTTTTTAAAATTAATTAGCCTCCACTGAATTAAGAAATGAAGGAAATTTCTAGGAATAAAATTGAAGTATCTCATAATGAAAGTTTTTTTAATTGATGAAAATTCTCCAATGACTTTAGGAATTAAAGGCATAAAAAGCAAAAAAATAATCATTTCTACACTATACAAGAAGTATAAATGAAAATTTTTAAAGAGAAAAAGAGTAATTTGAATTAATTGATTAATAATGAAGTTCTTTAATTTTTAAAGAAAATCTTAATTTTAATCTTGTCTATTTTCTATCACTAATTTCAGGTCAACTTAAATTTTTTGTTTCCTTGTGTTGTCTCTTCTATAAATTATCTTCACTTCATTTCCTCCTTCTTCATAGTATCTCAATTTCCTTCTCTATTCCTTCTGGGTATTCTGTCTTCTTTTTTTCCCTTTTTGAAGTGAGATTTAGTTTAGAGATCATGGATTCATGGGATGCTCAAGCAATGTGAGTTTATAGGTGAATATTATTTGTTTAATTATTTTTTATGTTTTTTTCTCCTTTTATGTTCTCATATTTTTTAACAATATTTTTATGACGCTTTTGTGATATATATTCTTTTCGCGTTTATGTTCTCATAATTTTAGGCTTGAATGATTACTAATCAAAGAAATTTATGTAAAACATGGTTATTTTGGAAAAGAAATTTTTAGAAATTCTTTTTTGGCAGTGTTTGGATGACTTTTGAATGGGTAGAAGTAGGGAAAAGTACAAGGTTTTGTTGAAACAAGTGATATGACATTATCGTAGAATAGAAGAAAGTGGTTTTTCACTCGAGGGTTTAAAGGAAAAGATTGGGATATATTTGAACAATTTTAATTAGGTCAGACCCGATAAATGGATTGGATTAAAACTTGTTCAATTTTTTAGGGTAAATTGATTTTTTAGGTCACATACCATTTTTTTGATTTTATATTCTTTTTACGAGAAATCTTATTTTTACAAATAACATATTTTCTACTTATTTGTAACTGACGAGGAAATTCTAATTTCCCTTTTTTGCTTAGGTTCAATCTCTGACAAAAAATAATTGGCATGTCGAATTAGGTACAAATAATAAGTCGTATATCTAGTTAGTCGTTGAGTATTCTTTGTCTCTTTACTTTTTAGTTTATATTTTAATCACGAAATCAAGCTATTAAATACTTTTTCTTTCATTTATCGTGAATAATCAAATAAACCAAATTAACAATATACTTTTGAAACTTTTATAATGTTTAGATATACATTGTTATAAGTAATTTAGGCCACAAAACTAATCTAAATTGGACGAAATTTCTAGATATGCAACTTGGATAATGGCCAAAACGATCTCTAAATGAATATAAATCAAATCCAATATGTTCAAATAAGGTTAGATGAATTTTAATAGTAATAAAGTGGGGAAATGTCACTTATCTCTATATAATCCTAAATGGAGGAACTTTGCCTCTTATTAAATTATTGGTTTCATCCAGCTTTGCGCTCCTTCCCCATATGGAGTTCGGAACCCAAAGACAATCGTTGAATTTGATATATTTTATTTGAGTCAAGTTTCTATTAAAAATATTTTTGTACCTTCAGAAGGTAAGGTGAGAGTGTGTTCACATCAATTTCTCCAAATTTCATTTGTGAAATTACACTAAATATGTTATTATTGTTATGGTAAAATATATCAAATTTTAGTCAAAAACTTAAAAAGTAAATATGAGTAACTCTATTTTTCTCAAATAGTTTTGAGTTTTGACACTTAAAAGAACAGTTATTTACCAAAGAGTTCAATTAATGGAGGAAATACAACAGAATTCTTTAGTTCCAAGGACATGAATAGACACAGAAGTTTAATCAAGGATACAGTTGACCAATTTAATACACTAGAGGGGCGAATTTGAACGATTTTTATTCTCAATCCCAAATTATGTGACATTATTTGAATTTCAAAAATCAATCTAATTTAATCTAATCTTTTATATACTTTTAAATATCTATGTTATCATTTTTTATCATTTATATAATACTTTGTAATTAGTTTTTAAATATATAAATTTTATTCTAAAAAACTGTAAGACTTTATGTTTGAATTCGTGATTAAAGTTTGGTAGATTAAATCACAAAATTTCAATTTTGTAAAGTAAATTGAGACAGAGTGGGACATAGTGAATAATAAAATAGATTATAATTCTCTATTGAAAATTTCAGGCTCGACGAGTACATCTATAATTACTCTAAGAAGGGGTGACATATGACTGTCGAGATACTCACCGCCAAAGCTGATGTTGTAAATTCCACAAATGTTGGTGAGTCTTTATTTAAATATATGGCAGATGTGAACTCAAGATTATGCTTTACTCATGATTATTTTTAATTTAAAGTTGACTTCATTTGACCTATAACTTATGTAAAGCCATGAAATTAAATATTAATTCTTGGATTAGGGTAGACTGCCTAGGTAACACCCCCTTGGGCTACAGGCTTTTCCTGGACTTTGGGTGAATGAATGCATGATGATTTGTACGTCGAACTATCCTTTTATTGATAATCATGTTACTTTTAAGAATTTGTTATTACCTTGATTTCATATTTAATTGAGATAATGGTAACAACTAAACTATCACATTTTTGCGAGTTTGACATCCAAATTATTAGTTTTTATCTTTTTCCTACATGAACTATTACAATCTATGTATTAAAACACACCTTAACTATCAATTGTTTCCTTGTCCTCCTTGAACAATGGTGATAGTTTAAACTTGTGTTCGTGTGACCTATAACTCATGGGTAGCTATGAATTAGTCATTGATTCTTGGGTGAAGGTAGGCTTCCAAGGTCACATTCCCTTGAGTTGTGGGCTATGGGTCTTTATCAGACTTTGGGTGAATAGAGGATGCTTCATGTGTCAGGATACCCTTTTATTGATGATACTAATATTATAACTTTGTTATTCTTTTATTTTTGATAATGGTAGAAACAATATTTGAATGGTAACTTTTTCATGAGTTTCACACCTTAATTATTAGCTATTTCCTTTTTCAATCTGAACTATCACCATGGTTCAGGTAAGAAAAAAAGGAACAACAGATAGTTGAGGTACATTTTACTTAATAGTTGAGGTGTGTTTTAATGTTTAGATGATGGCAGTTCATATACAAAAAGGGAGAACAACTGATAATTAGGGTATAAAACTTGTGAAAAAGTGATAGTTTGAGTGTGTTTCACCATTAACTCTTCTAATTTTTATATGGTGTTTAACATAATATATGGATATATAACTTTGGTAAAAAAATATCAAAAACAATTTAAAAATAAAAAAACCTACCCATATCAATTGAATGATGGATAAGGGCATCCTTTGATGTTTTTAGTGCACTTATCTAAGGTCAATTTTTATCATTAGTGTGTTTCATATTTAAAAAATTGTATTAACTGCTATTCTTTATTTTGGAGGATGTGCACCACATACTGTCTGCTCATTTTATTTGTGGTGATGTGTTAATGTACAATTATTTAATTTCTGCAATTTGTTTTAGCTATCAAATCTCTCGAGGAATTGCTAATTGAGTTGTGTGATGGGTTCTATGAGATGTTCATCTTTAGTCAGCTCGAGCATGCCTAAGATCCTTATTTATAGGTGTTCTCTAAACTTTTAAAAGGAAATTTATCTTTTATTGAGACTATTATAAACTGAATGCATGATTCGTTTAAATTTCCATGTTGCACGAACTATTAACAATGTGGTATATCATATCCCCTTTGTTGTTCTACATCTTTTCCTTATTCTGCTAGACCAGTTAGCTCTCCTACCATGCAATCGTTTGAGCCTAATTTTATAGATTATAGTAGCTGCGCAGTGAGATCACTCTTTTTCCTAACTAGAAGTGAATAATATATCTCATGAGGTGCCTGCCTTCCACTCAAGTACACTTGAAGATGAAATGATGCTTGATTTAAGGTTTCTTGAAATGGATTGTCCAAGTTAGAGGGTTCCATGTGTAACTGATTGTAACTAACAAATGGCACCATCTGCCTGGGATGATCCATCTCAAGAAACCTTAACTCAGACATCACTTCATCTTCAAGTGTCCTCAAATGGAAGGTCAGCAACACAACAGATATATTATGCACCGATAGTTAGGAAAAAAGTGTGACATCAGTAGGAAGACACTATAATCTATAAAATTAGGTTCAAGCAATTGCATGGTAGGAGAGTTAACTAGTCTAGTAGCATAAGGAGAAGAAGTTGGTACAGTAGAGGGATATGATATTCTACCACATTGTCAATAGTTTGTGCAGCCTGAGAATTTAAAATAATCATGTATTTAGATAATTATAGTCCTTAAAAAGATAAATTTAACTTATAAAAGTTTAGGTAACACTCATAATAGGGCTCTTGGGCATGATTGGCTTGATTAGAGATGAACATCTCATAGGACCCATGTAACGACCTGAAATTTGAGTGTGATGACACTTATCCTTTTCCACCGGACAGGTCAGCCTAAACTGAACAAATGCGGAAATAAATGTGAAAAGACACTACCAAAAAAATGCCTTTTAGCCACATTTTATTCACGGTTATAAAAACTGTGGCAAACTTAACTAAAAAGTAAAAAATTCTCTACACATCAGTAACCGTGGCTAAACTCTCGTGGCCAAAATAGGCAGAAAACAAAATTCACTCCCTCCCTTTATTTTTTTATTTTGCCTTCTTTTCTATTATTTCCCTCTTCTCACAGTCTTTTCCCTCAGTTCACCCAAAATAAACTTCAAAAATATAAATTAGTTTTCTTCCAAATTTACGCCCAAAATTGAACTTTTCTTCCACATACCTAGCTTCAAATAGCAGCGAAAGTGGTAAATTTACTTCTTCTCAGGTAATAAATCTATTTAGAGTTTTTAAAGTCTAAATTGAAATAAGGGTTCTATAGTTTTTTATTTATTGAAGTTATGAGCATATAAAATCTGCAATTTGATGTGGTTTGGTGGATTCTCTAGTTGTTAAGAATAAGAATTTTTATGGGTTTTCTTAAATCAGTAAGACTAGTTAAATCAGTAAGAGATTGTGATCCTCACAATCAGGTTCTGGAAAATCATATACAGAACAAAGGAGCTTTTTGGTTTTAAGACACTACAAATGTTATTCTCAGGACTTGTGTTAGGATCAATATTTTACAATCTTGAAGATGATTTAGTTGGAGCACAAGCAAGAGTTGGCTTATTTGCATTCATCTTGACATATCTGTTGTCAAGCACACCAGAAGCATTACCAATATTCTTGCAAGAAAGGGAAATTCTAATGAAAGAAACTTGTTGTGGGAGTTATAGAGTTTCATCCTATGCTATAGCCAACAACCTTGTCTACTTGCCATTTCTGTTGATTCTTGCATTGCTTTTCTCAACCCCATTATACTGGTTGGTTGGTTTAAACAAAGAGTTTATGGCATTCATAAAATTTTTTATTACTAATTTGGCTCATTCTATACACAACAAACTCAATTGTTGTGTGTTGTAGTGCCTTGGTACCAAACTTCATCATTGGAAACTCATTAGTTTGTGGTATGATGGGATCATGTGCATTGTTCTCTGGTTATTTGTTTCAAAGAATGAAATACCAAATTATTGGATTGTGATGCATTATGTATCACTTTTTAAGTACCCTTTTGAAGGGTTCTTGATTAATGAGTTTTCTGGTTCTGGAAAGTGCTTACAATACATGTTTGGGATATGTTTGGTTAGTGGTGAACAAGTACTAAAAGAGGAAGGATATGGTGGTGAAGAAAGTAGAAGGAAGAATTTGTTCATTATGTTTTGTTATATCTTGCTTTATAGGTTCATTTCTTATGTAATTCTTAGAATTAGATGTTCTTAAGGAGGATTCAAAAGAATCAAATTGTAAGTTCCACAAGTCACTTATACAAAATACACAAAAGTTATTTGTTGTAATGCTATATGAACTTTGCATTTTTTTAAAGGAACTTTTACTTTGATTGTTGTTCAGGGTGAGGAGAAACTAGAAATCAAAAGGAAAAAAAATCCATTTTCTTGAAATGTTTTTCAGTAATTTCTCTTACTGTTTTCTCTTTATTTTCCGTGGGAGTTCACTGGGTTTGTTGTTGTTGTTACTGCTCAATTGGATCCCCTTTGCCAAAATATGATCTACTGTGTATATTTAAGATCCCATGACGAGGTTCGTGTCTCTGCCATGGGTGTGTAGGTGGTAATGTTTGTCTTTCGAATGCTTTTGGAATGCCTAGACATTGAACTAGTCATGCGAATCTTGATATCTCTAGTAATGTTTCATCAATGTGTTGAAGACTTATAGAAACATGTAGAAACCTTGAAAGAAAAGCTGACCGGATATGAAAAGACCAAAGAACAACTTGAGGAGACCAAGATGAGTTACATGCTATACTTTTGTTGGATATTTTGGTAAACACTGCTACTGTACTTTGAGGCAGGCTATTGCTGCATTTTTTTAGCCAAAATTGATGCTCAATTAATGTATTTGTACCAGAATATTGCATGGAAATAATTGCAATTTTTTTTGAAAAAACCTTCGTAGTTTTGCCATGGTTCAACCGTGGCTAATACACACAAAAGACCGTGGCTACCTAAATGTTACCACAGATGACAAAACTGTGGCTAATTTACTGGCGATGCTCGTTATAGGCATGCTAACAACCGTGGGTAAGGTACCGTGGCAAAGTAGTGTTAGCCACGGTTTTGTTAACATTTAGCCACGGTTTTACGCATGGCTAATAGCCATGTTTTTTTGTAGTGAGAGTTTAAAATAGGCAATTTAAAAGATAATAGCGGAAAAATTAGTCAACTACAAAATCCCCAACAGACTAGCTGTCACATGTACAAGTCTTTAAATACAAGATACTAAAATAAATACAAGTCTTAATCTTTGTATCTCGAATAGAACAAGGTAAAAGTAAAGAGGTACAGGAAAGATGGCCGACATCAACATATACCTCTCGAATCGCCTTTGAAAGCCTCGGATTAAAGAAAAGAGAACCGGATCACAGTTCTGACTCAGAACCTACAAGAGTGTAGATAGCAAGGTATAAGTACCATCGACACGGTACCCAGCAAGCGAACAATTAAGACTAAGCTAATAAAATATGCGTACTGCTGTCACACCATCCTACTCCTCAGACTACAACCTGCATAGAAATCACTCCAGTCTAATAGTTCTAACAGCACAAGTACATATATATCAACAACATAACAACTCTAGTCTTAGTCGAATCACAATAGTCAATAATATAGATTAGGGGAATATCAGAGGTAAAATAATCCACAATGACAAAAGATGTATGATGCAATGTAGTGCAATGCAATGTCACATATAGTGATGCATGTCTGTCCTAAATGATATATATCTGCTGACTCGTAGGTCGGAACCTATGAGGACCACACATAGACCAAGAATCTGCCGGAACCATTTTCCTTTGGCACACATTTAAATCTTCGGAACCATTTCCATTTGGCATCGTCAGAACCATTTTCCTTCGGCATAATCATCTCTCGCCGGAACCATTTCCCTTTGACATAATCCTCAAATCAAATTCCATCTTAAAGTATTGAAACCAATACAAATAGGCAATGTTAAGGTAAAACACAAAGATGGAATGTTATATTCAATAAGTCACAACTCATATCACGACAATATATTCAAGTATTCACAATGAGCTAAAGGTCAATTCAAATTGAACACAAAATGTTAAATCATCTCATTTGCCATTTATTACCCCATTCTTTGTTATAAAGTTCAATTGAATAATCAAATAGTCCCAAATTTCTTTCCACTACTCCTCAACACATAAAACACGAATACATGATCCTACAAGCTTAAGCAAAGGTTTAGAAATTCACTTGCCTCGAATTAATCCTGAACTACTCTGGAATCTGAGCTTTTTCCTTACGCTGATGTTCTGATTCAATATAATCTATTCAAATATACAATCCCAATAGGAATACAAATCTTATGACACCCAAATCATCATTTTAGAAAACCGACCTAGAATTGACCTGAAAAACCCAATTCTAAAAATGAATAGAAAATCAAGAAATTTTTACATGAAAACAATCCTTGAAGTATTTGAAATCTATTAGGGAAAATAGAATTGAATTTAGACCTAAAATGAGCTCACAATCATCAAAACATTAAAACTTTGGTTTCTTGAAAAACTCCAATTCCCCAACATTAACACCCTCAATTTGAACTAAGAAATTTTATCAATGGTTAATGTTAAAATCATGATAAAGGAACTTAATGGGCTGATTTCCCCCAAAAATCCTTTAAATATTCGCCTCTGCCGAGCTTCCCAAGGTACAAAAATGGTGAAATTGGATCTAATTCTTGTCTTGGGGTTTAAACACTGCTCTGAGGTTTAATATCCTCAGCGAATGAAGCCCACTTACACTGTGAATGCGGAGGCAAACTTAAGGATCCTTTGCAAACGCGATAATTACTCCATGAATGCAAAGAAGGAAAAAAGCCTACACTCTACGAACGTGGCCTAGGGCCCATGAATGTGGGACTACCAGATTTACCCTTCACGAATGCGGTCACCATCTCTGCGAATATGAAGGGTTAAATCCCAAGCACCAGATGACAGCACAGACCTCTAAGTCTCAAAGTCTTGGAATCAACCCTCAGGGTTCATTCAGAATTCCAAGCACACATACTCAACAGAATCATCAAAATTTAAATTCGAGGTCTCCTTGTCTAGAAATTCAAAAAGTTACAACTAGACTAAGGCTATAAAAATACTATAATGAGCTCGGGACCTTCAAAAATTCAACCAATACCACTCCTCGACCTAAAACTATCCCCCGAATCCAATGAAATTATCAAAATTAGATTCCGACCATTAGATCTCCAAAAATTGACCAAGGTCAAACCTTGGCCTATATTTTTTCAAATTTCCAACTTAAGACCCCAAATATTCGTTACAACTCCAAATCTGATTTTGTAAGCTTTCCTAAACCAAATTCCATATTCTGGAGCTGTTGAAATTAACGGAATTCCATTTCAATAAACATAGATCCGATTGGTCCCAAATACCATTTTTGAACACTTTAAGCTTTTGAAACCTCAAAACTTCCAAAATGCAACTTTTTCATAGAATTTCATAAAACCAACACTTGATACTAATCAAAAACAACTCGGGGAAATTATAGGGAGGGATAAAATGGTTATTTCACAAGAATTTCCAAAAATGACCTTTTGGGTCATTACGTTATCCACCACTAAAAACCATTCTCATCCTTGAACATAAAGTAAAAGAAAGTACTTGAAGCCTCAAAGAAATGTGGATACCAGGCAAATATATTGAACTCTGCCTCTCACGTAGCTTGTCCAACTGTATAGTGCTTCCACTGTACCTTCACTGAAGCTATCTCATTGGTCCTAAGCTACATACCTGTCTGTCAAGAATTGCTATGGGCTCCTCCTCAAATGTCAACTCTATGCCCAACTCCACCAAAATAAGGGAGATCATATGAGACTCGTTTGAAACATACTTTTAGAGCATGGAAATATGAAATATCGAATTAACAACTGACAAGCTAGGTGGCAAGGCCAATCTGCAAGCCACCTCTTCCACTCATCCCAAAATCTCATATGGGCTAATGAACCAAGGGATAAGCTTGCCCTTTTTCTCGAACTGCATCATGCTCTTCATGGGTGACACTCATAGCCAAACATGGTCACCCTCTATGAACTCCAAAGGTTGAACTTTCCTTTTTGCATAGCTCTTCTGCCACCTCTGGATTGTCAAGAGTCTACCCTGAATCATACGAACCTGCTCCATAGCATCCCTAAAAAATTTATGTCTAAAGAGTCTATCTCAGCTAAATCGACACTGTTTACCATACAACCCCTCAAATTGGGCCATTTGAATATTGGAATAATAATTTTTTCTATAGGCAAACTTCACTAAGGGTAAATGCTGATCCTATCTAGCACCAAAATCGTTAACACAGGCTTGAAGAATAACTTCCAATACCTGAATAGTTTAATCGGACTAACCATTAGTCTGTGGGTGAAAAGTTGTACTCATATCAAGCCTAGTACTTAAATTACGCTGTAAAGCCTATTAAAAGTGTTAAGTAAATAATGAACCCCGATCTAAAATAACGGATATCGGAACATCATGAAACCGAATGATGTGACTGATATATGACTGGGCTAGCTTCTCCGCTATGTACCTCACCCAAATTGGAATGAATTGCGCAGACTTGGTCAATCTGTCAACAACCACCTATATAGAATTTTTTAGATTGTGTTGATTTGGAGACTTACCTGAGAGGGAAAACTCAAGTGCCGGGTTGATTATTTTTTTTCTTGAGGGATGTGGACCTCTTTAATTTTTTATTAAGTATATTGAACCTTGTGTGTCATTATGTGAATATAAATTGGTTATGTGTTTCGTATAATTTGTGTATTGTGAATTATTTAATGAGTTCTAATAATGGAAAAGAGAGATAAAAGTTGAAGTTGTTATAAGTGATATAAGATGTGCTATGAATGATTCAGATGGTTTAATCCACGTACTCATGATGTTGTGTTAATACTATCTGTGTTGGGTTGATGTTATGAAGGTTACATTCCTATCATTCAGTATTTGTACATATGTATATGCATTGATGCTATACCACTATTGTGATGATTTTTTGTGAGGATGAGAGAAAATAGAGAATGGACAACCGGAGCCATGATGGATTCATATTGAGAGGAAATAGGGAGTGGGCCACATGAGCCGTGGTTGATTCATATTGAGAGGAAAAAGGGGATAGGTCATATGATCCGTCATAGGTACATAGACTAATAAGTACCTTGTGGGTCACAGTCTGAGATTCTGTGGGTGTGTATCGTTAGAAAAGACATGCAACACTCTATATGAAATTGCACTACATTGAATAACACTTCATCCTTGTGTTCCGTTATTCATGAGTGATGATATGATCTTGCGATTGTTGAATTAAGGAAAGTTTGTGATGATACATAAATGTAAATGTGTTGAGGTGCAAGTTGTGATGATATATACTTATTATGTTCTTATAGAGTGAGAACTATTAGGTTGGTTGATTCATTCTATGCAGGATGTAGTTGTGGAGGTTTGGATGGTGTTTGATGGAGTACTTATGTTCTGTAGAGCTTAACTTAGGATTAGATAAGCCTGCTTTATGAGTATTATTGTTGTTTGATACTCACTCTCTTTATTTATTTACTTGTGGATGTTACGAGCGCCTTGATTACTCCTTCTCAAGTTCGTCTGAGGCTTGCTTGAGTAGTTCATGAGGTAGTAGCTTATCACATTAGCAGACATCACTTACTCTCAAATATTTCTTTGTTCTATTCTAGTAATAAAGACATTCAGAATTGTATTTGTTTTGAATCTTATGTAATAATTAGAGGCTTGTACATATGATGCTATGTTTTGGGGGTGTATTTAAGTTATATTATATTTATCCATAATATTCAAGATATATAAGTCTTTATTCTATTTTACTTCCACATCTACTCGTTTTGTTGGGTTTTAGGCTAACATGTCTTAGTGGGATAAGACAGGTTCTATCATACCCATTTTTGGGTTGTCACATCTTGGAAAGGTGTTACACTAAGCTCTATCATCGTTATGGGCAACCCTTCTACTTGGTTGCACCGCTCCTCTCCCTGCATTACTATTTGCTCAGCCTCCATAACCTCCCTGATTAGCCTCCTCACACTCTTTGTGGACCTCCTTTGCCATATTACCTCTACCTGCAGGTACCACAACCTTTACCTATTACTATGCCTGCCCAAATATTTTATTGTGAGGGCATTCAGTCTTAAAGTGTCCCTACTCACTACAATTAAAACATCCTCGGTCAAGTGAGTGCTTGCTGGCTAATGAATAAGAAGCTCCTTGGCCACCCTAAGTCCGATACAATTATGGAACCTCTAAATAACATCTTATAAAAGGGGGCAAAGCTAACTAAATTAGAAAGGATAAATACACCTGATGACCAGAACCCTTTGAATAATAACTACTGAAGTTGCCCACATTCTTAGAACTCTTAGCGAATGCCTTAGCCAACCCAACCTGTCGAACTCCATCAATTTTCTTCTCATAATTTGTCACTTCATTGAAGCTCTTCCCGACAAAAGTCATACATTCAGATAATACATGCAAGTCAGTATTTAGTACCTTCACATCAAGACGAATCTCTCCTCCTTAGTGATCACAAGATGAGTAGAATAACGTGACAAAACATGAAATTTAGCTTCATAGGCTGCAACTGACATATTACACCGCTCAAGGGCCAAAAGTGCATCCTTTGATCTCTCAAAGTACGACGAATATAATTTTCCAATAATAGAGCATGGAACTAGCTCTAAGTCAACGTAGGCAAGATTGATGAATGACATTGCATATAAGCTCTTTGTTATTGTTTGACTTTGCCTTTCTGCTGATAACTCACGAACTTAACACCATGTTATTGCAGAATGTGAAGCTTATACAGTCTTTCATAACAGTACAAGATAAGCTCGAATACATCCCTACTCTCTGTAATGTGAAACACGGGAGACTTCAATTTCAGAAACTTAGTCAGTATCTCATATTTTGTTCTAGTCATCACAAAGCCCACTAATAGATGGAAGAACATATCAATGCCAGAAGCCACATCCATCATGGGTTATTAATAGCAATAGGCTGAGTACTTGGAGTCTGAATAGTTCATAAAGTGGAGTGGCTCTAGTAACTTCTGACCCACTAAAAAAACTAGCACTTGCATAACCACCTCAGAATCCATAAGTTTGAGACCTGTAACCCCAAGCTTGTGGTTCCACCACTGGATTATCATCTTCTTCAACCTCTATCACAATATTTTCCTCATTATGATTATGGGGTAGGGGAGGTGAGCTCTTCCTTTGTACAGTTTTTGAGCTCTATCCCTGGTGGGTGTTTATATTCCCCTTGCCCTACTCATTCCCCTTCCCCTACTCATTCCCCTACCTCTGACACTACTATATTCTCTGGCTGCTGATTCCACCGCTGGAACTACTGCCCTTACACCGTTTCTCTATAACACCTATCTGTAAAAATAAGAGCGAAGGAATTTGGAAACAAATTTGGATCTCTAGATACCAATTGGAGTCATGTTATAGCAAGAAGGAAGAAAGAAGAGACAATTTCCTAAAGCCCCGTAGACTATTAAAGAAAACTATGGAGGTCTATATCACTCCGCAAGACTCTACTATACCTCTTTTGGGTTGACAAGATCAACAAACCTAGGGCTTTAATACCAAATTTGTCATGACCCAACCCGCTAGGTGGAACCCACACTAACCCTCTTGTGGGAGAACCAACTATCCACTCTATCACTAATCCATCACCTTTAAGAAACAACTCATAATAGATCAACTAAGGAAACAATGTAAAACAAATAAAATATTAAGTTTTCGTAAACACAATCGTTTACCATAACATCTATAGAATTATCCTCCTAGAAACTAAAAGTCATAGTACTAAAACATCTAAAATGTCAAAGGTAGAGGATGCAACCCCAAACAAGAAATATAAGCATCTAATTGCCTAAAAGTGTCTGATTTTGAAAAGATGGACAAAGAAATTGAAGAGAATTCATGGCAACCATGATGAAGTAGCTCACTCTTGGATTCAATGTCATACATCTCACACTTAGGTATAATATCAGCTTCCTTAATATGCCCTGTACTCTATAACAATAGAGGAAGTGCAGTATCAGTACAAGACCACCATGTATTAATAGGATCATTAACTAGTTATAGTTATATGAAATATGAACAAGCAACAAACCAACCTGATTCTCTCATGGAGCCCACACACAAACTGTTAGTGTATTGGCGTGGAACTTGTCACGACCCAAGCCTAGGTCCTAGATGTGACATGGAAAATGAGGAATCCAAAGTACCACAAACAGACCTCTTAGCATTCTTTTAGCCTTCCATATGTTATTATAATAAGTAAACAAGCAAAAATCATAATAGTAAGTATTCAACCTACATATGTCCAACAATACCTCTAACTTTTTAATTTAACAGGGCTAAGACAAGTCCCTAGCTCACCCTCATTTATTATAGAAAGAAATGTCGTAGTAAGGGTTTACAGACCTCAACATATCATAAGATAGAAAGATAAAGAAGTATTGTTGTCGGAACATGAAAACTCACCAATAGTAGACTTCAAATGAAATCTCAACTAGCCACGTGGAGGAGAACAAGGAGGAGCACCAATCCCTACATGGTGATATCATGTAATCAAAAGAGTATGTGTTATTACTTTGAATGTACTAAGTATGTAGGCATGCTATACAATATAATATATTTAGGACATTTATAAGGTAAAGTACATAAATGAGTGCATGCATGAGTAATCAAGTAGATATCAGTTAAACCATACATATATGGATATATACATGAATGAGTAATCATGTAAATAGCATTTGAAACGTTCATTTATGGGAAGTTGACTATAACCGACATTAAGACCATGTGAGCTATTACATGGAATCCAACATAACCTCCTATGTTGGCCGAAAAGTCTACTTGCCTACGGTAGAACTCCGTTAACTTTACATTTATTTTTTAACTTTAACTTTAAGGGCTTCCATGGATCCATTAGCCTAAGCCTACAAGGGCTCCTATGTTGGCACATAGTTAATGAGAAAAGGGGTTACTACTAGGATTCCCTTACCGAATCCCACCTCAATTCCCCATTCGGTGCTAAGTCAATCTTACGGAATAGTTTAATACTTCAAAATAGTCATAACATATAGCTTGAGAATTCAAAACATCACATTTGGTGGAATAGCTCATTAAAACCTTTAGTGATTCAAATATGCAAGAATTGTCCTTATAGCATAAAGAATCCATCATTCATAGCATTTCATCATTCTTTTATTTTATAAGACTCCCTTTTTATCATAAACATTGCTTTCATAAACATTCATTTGGAGTCAATTTTTTCAACTTAAACTTCATTGAAAATATAGTAAAACTAGGTGGGTTTAAATCACTTCAACTTTTAAACATGTATGTAAATGAAATTATGCATAAATACTTCCAAATCTATTAATTAAAAATCATGATTTAAACAACCCACCATGAATTTCAAGAACCTTTAAAGAGCTAAATAGAGAAAATACTTGCAAACCATAAATTCATACACATGAAATTATTTTGCCTCAAAATAGACCAATAATCATTAGTTTAATCATGATTCATGTTATTAAGTAGAAATAAGAATTACCCATAAGAAAATCTTCTTTGAAATCAAGAGATTTAGTTGAAAGAGTTTTGGACTCTATGGGTGTATGGACCCATGAATAAACACCCACATACCTTAGAGTAAAGCTTAAAGAAAATAAACATAATTTATCATATAATCAAAATACTTTAGGCATGAGAGTGGAAGAAATACTCTCATTGAATTCTTACATACCTAGAATCCGAAGCTTTATTCAGAATCGAAAGACTTAATGAATACTCTTGAATCTTAGCATTTTCTCCTCGCCGGAGCGTTCTGTATACTACCCAAAGTATATAAATGACCGGAATAGTATTTCTATACTACTAAGAACTAAAACTATATTTTAAGAAAGAGTAAAGAAGTGTATAGAGAGAAGAGTTTCTTGAGAAAGTTTGATGAACAAAATGATGAAATAAGGTGCGTATTTATAGGTGTGAAGTAGGGACCTAACAATAATTAAAATAATTGTAAAGAAAAATCTAAACAATTAATGGAGGATTGTGATGTCATGGGTGATGTCAAATGGAGGATTATTGATGTCATGGGTGATGTCAAATGTATCTAGATCTTCTATGGTTGGTAAAATAAATCTTCTTTTTACGGAATGCCTTTTTTTGGAGCTATATTTGAACAAGATAACTTCATAATTAGTATTTGCTATCTTCATATGAATTGTATCTATAGAAGGCTTCTTTCATGTAGTTTAAGAATCAACTTATTTGGAGCAACCTAGAGTGAGATATGATTTTTCTTCTGCAAATACTTTATTTCACCACAACACCAGATCTTGCAAAGATTGATTTATTTGACCTACTTAGCCTCTAAATCTTAAGCTATAGTCTTCACAAAAGTTGTAGGTAATGATGTTAGGGTTATTCAGATATTTGAATCACGGAATTTAGAAGATCCTATGAAAAATTATATCCAAAATATAAAAGTAGTTTTATTTTCATCGAAAATTGAAACACCATGTACAACTTTTTTAGGGGGTGTTACAGTACCCGAGCCAACCATATATGGATATCCTTGTACCATGCGTGGTACCCATGCTAATCATTAGTATATACTAGGCGTGGTATCCACGAAAACCATGGGATATACTGTACCATGTATGGTACCCGTGCCAACTATCATTCACGTATCACAATCACAACCACAACCACAATGAATAGCAAACACACTTGTACACCACGTAAACAAATTTATTGCATGAAATTGATAACATTTATTATTTTAAATCATGTTCTTTCCTTTTTCACATTCATATTCCATGCATGCAATACTAACGAAGTATTTGACAAGCACATATGACATAAATGGGAAAACAAACAACCATTACCTACCTCAAGTCAAGCTTTGGAGACTCTATTGAACTTGACATTTCCCATTGTTATTAACCTTATCTTGTTTTTGGTCTAAAATAATTACAAAATAGCATAATCAATTAATGAACAATGGCCTAATTAAACCCAATTTATGACTTAATCCTAACCTAGGCCAATTTCATGATCATTCTACCCAACCTAGGCTTTTCCCAACATTAATTCAAGTCAAAACCCTCCACTAAGAGTACCACCATAGATTATAAGGCTTAAAATTGAATTACAAGTTAGGAGAGTAATTAATTTACCTTTATCCAAAAAAATTGGTTGAAAATTGAAGGAAAAAGGCCCTAGGTCGTCCTTTCTCTTCCCGAAAATAAAGTTGCAAAATAGTGAGTGATTTTGGGAATTCTTCAGCATTAATTCACGATTGACCTACTATAGAGTCCCTGACATAGAGGAATCCCACCTGTACTGTAGCTTGTGCGAAGATAGAAATTGACGAGTTTTCCCCAAACACACCTTCGAACCTTGATGTTCTAAGATAACCCTTTCACGCCAAGTTCAATATCGCAAGTTCTACTCACCCGAATTCACTTTCAAAAATTCCTATGGAGTTCTTAATATATTGGTTAATAGAAAATCCACATTATCCCCCATCCTTTCCTGGATTGCCCTAGACCACACCTTGCATATATTTCGTCTAAGACTAGCCTAGCCTAAAATTTTGAAGTCACTACTCAAAATATTTTTCTACCCAATTCTTTCACCATTCTACCCATAACTATTATAAGAGGATATTACCTCAAAACACTTTATTCGTTGTATGCATATGCACATTTTTGTTGTATCTACAAATTCATGTTGTATCGACGAATACAGTTGAAGTGTATATAAAGATACAAACAACAAAATATATGGGATTGTCTTTATTCTTTCTAATTTCAATTATATTTACTTGCTCTGTATCACTTGTATTCATTCATTCTAAATTTATTTAAATTTCTGCATGCATTAAGGTTGTATCAACGAATACACTCCGAGTGTAGACAAATATACAAATTAAGAAATAAAAGAAAATAAATTGAAGTTTTTCGCTCTTGTATCACTAGTATTTGTTCGCTCTAATTTCACTTATATTCATTAGCTCTATTTTTTATTGTATTCATTCGCCTGTAGTATATCAATTATTACCAGTTTGTATCAATTGTATTTGTTCACCCTAATGTATCAATTGTTACAAGTTGTATCACTTATATTCATTTTCTCTAATAATTTTATAAACTTATGCAATCTGATGGATACAACAGAATAAGTTGTATGCGTTTGCCTAATTACGCTTGGTACACTAAAGGCAAAATACAAAAATACACGAGTGAATAAAGATTGTATACATGAAGACAAAAATATAAATATATTGTATAATGAAGGCAAAAATAAAGGGATTGGCGAAAAAACCATCCTTCATAAAATTGAAATACAAGAGTAATACAAAAAAATAAAAAACAATGCATTCTCTATTTTATCATATTTTATTTGTGTTTGCAGATTACTCTTTATCACACTAAATTTCCTTAAAAACACCCCTTCCTTCAAATTGTAATTTTACTCATGTGATAATAAAATCGTGATTTTATATTTTTTTTACGAAATTTTTTTTATACCTACAATTGTATTAAAAACAATAGTATTAGTCATTTGTAACCAAGCCAATTCAAGCAAATTTAAGAAAGACTGTCTTTTTCTTACTACTCAAAGATTACTATTCTTTAGTTGAATCTCTTAATCTTAGTTAACGATCTTAGACTACTGTAAAGTCACGCTGATAATATTTTTCTACTTCTATTCTCTACATCTAAAAGTGAAGCATAAACAACCTAAAAAAATTATTTAGATAGTCATTCAAAGTAGATTAAAGATTATATATTGTGAACATCAGGTAGGACTCAAGCAAAGTAGTCACCTTGTATGACAAAGCTATAAGAACTCTCACCCTCTTCTTTGTGTGACTTGATTTAGTGGTGTAGACGAAATTTTCATTAATACGAATAAAAATATAAAGATGTAAATACATAAAAAGACTAGGGGATACAATAACCAATATATATAATAATAATATTTTGGCAGGCAAAAGTAATTTTGATGAAATTCCTTGCTCTCTCCTAGCTCCGCCCCGACCAGATAATGCAACCAATATTTATACTAATGATAATACATAAGCTTATCTCTTTAGAAACTAATTATACTCTGTAAACATTAGAATCATATTGGATTAAATCCGTAAATTAATTTAGACTATATTAAATTCAAGAAAATAGTCCAAATGATATGGCAATCCAAGTTAAATTAAATGAGCCACAAAAATCACACCACGTGTCAAATTTATATGGCAATCCAAGTCAAATTAAAGGAGCCATTAGAATCATGCCATGTGCTAAAATTATGTGGTAATCCAAGTCAAATTAAATAAGCCACTAAAATCATGCCACATGTCAAAGTTATGTGGCAATCTAAGTCAAATTAAATGAGCCACTAAAATCATACCACGTGTCGAAGTCATGTGGCAATCTAAGTCAAATTAAATAAGCCACTAGAATAATGCCACGTGTATATGTGACATGTTCTGACCAACCAAATTAAAACTACAAAGCTACAAAGTTCAAGTAATCAAATTCAAGTTTAAGTTCAAGATCAAGAACGAAGAAGAATATCAAGAAGATCAAGATCAAGTTACTTGTTCATATTTACTGTTCGTCATAACCATACAAGTGTTCGTGACGAATAATTCAAATCCAAATTTGAAGACGAAGATTCAAGATCAAGCTATTCAAGCCCTTGACTGTAAATCAAATTCAAGTTCAAAGTGTTTCATATTATTTGAAGAATCAGAGGATTATCATAGAGATTGTAATCCACACTATATTTTGAAATCAAATATTACACTTTGTTACTCCAATTTTTTGATCTTGATTATTTATTTTTCTCAGCTCAAAAATTTATTGTTTACAAATTTTGGCATGCCCAGTGGGACCATCTCTACCTCTCATCTCTTTACATCGATCATCAAACTTTAAGAATACTTAAAATGGCATCTAAGAAGTTTGACTCTAGGACTATTATTGCTAAGGCTACTGAATACAAATTCTCCCCTGAGGTGGAGAACATACTGGATGCGACTATGGGAAGTTTGGGACCCATCACTAGCAACAGAGCAAATTTGCTAGGACAACAAGCACTCCAAGTGTCGTCCGCATCAGTTCCTATTTTCGATCCTTCATCTTCAAAGGGGGCAAGATTCTTTCCCAATGAATTAGAAGAAAGAGAGAATATAGCTGATATTGTTGAAAGGACGTTGGCTCAACTTAGTCCTTTTAACACAAGGAATTGCACTATTCAAGATGAAGATGATATCTTGATCACTAGATCTGCCCCAATCACTCCATGTAACTTGCTTCAGATAAATTTTAGTTTGAGGGAAAATCCATGCTTTGCTCCATCATCCATAACGTCCATCCAAGCGATGATGACTAACACCTCAACTGTTGAAGAACAATTGGCAAGTTTGACAAAGGCAATTGAAGGTCTAACAAAATATGTGCAAGATCAAGATAATCGAATTATCAAGTTGACGGACAGAGTTGAGAATGTTATGGAGGGGGACTCAAGTCATGCACTTGGAAAACATCCGATGATACAAGAAAAGGGAGATTCAATTACAAACCAAATAAATATGGGTGATGAGCTGCAAGTATCTGCTGAAGGAGGAATTCCCATTCATCAACTGAAGGACTTCATTATGGGAACCATCAAAGATAAGTATGACGTGTCTTCAAAGTCATCATTTACATATGCAAAGCCATACACTTCAAGAATCGATGTTTTGAAGATGCCTGCAGGTTATCAACCTCTAAAATTTCAACAATTTGACAGAAAGGGAAATCCAAAGCAACACATTGCCCATTTTGTTGAAACTTGCAATAATGCTGGAACATATGGAGATTATCTGGTCAAGAAATTTGTGCGCTCCTTACAAAGAAATGCCTTTGACTGGTATACGGATCTCGAGGCAGGCTCTATTGATAGTTGGGAACAACTTGAGCATGAATTTCTTAATTGTTTCTATAGCACAAGGCGTACTGTGAGCATGGTTGAACTCACAAATACACGTCAATAGGAATATGAACCCGTCATTGAGTTCATCAACCTATGGAGAAATGCAAGCCTCAATTATAAGGATAGGCTTAGTGAAACTTCCGAAATAGAAATGTGTATTCAAGGAATGCGTTGGGGACTTCATTATATCCTACAGGGTATTAAACCCAAATCATTTGAGGAACTAGCCACACATGCTCATGATATAGAGTTTAGCATGTCTGCAAGCGGGATTGAAGGACCACTTATTTATGGGCCTCGCAAGGGAAAAGATAAAATAGAGGTAAAGAAAGGAGGAAAATCGGCACCTAAGTTTGGAAATAAGGAGTCGATAAATGTTAATATCGTACCTTTGAAAGTGACTAAAAATCTAAGCAAGAATCAAAGGGTGAAGATCACGACTTTTCAGAATAATGCTGGTAGAATGCTGACTTTGAAGGAAATACAGGCAAAAGAGTATCCTTTCTTGGACTCAGATGTTCCAGCAATTTTTGAAGAGTTTCTGGCGTTAAAACTCTTTGAGCTACCTGAAATGAAGCGTTCAGATGAGGCTGGGAGGACTAATGATCCAAATTACTGCAAATATCACCGTTTGATGGGCCATCCTATCGAAAAGTGTTTTATATTTAAGGAAAAGATCATGGACTTGGCCCATAAAGGAAATATATTGCTTGAAGATGAGAAGGAGAGTTCAAATCAAGTCTCTGTCACTTTTGGTTCACTCGACCCCATAATTCTTTACAACTTTATCGAAATACATGATAGTGGTGATGACCTAGCTACATCACCACCAAAGATGATTAAATTTGGTGAGTTCAAACCAATAGATGTTAACGCATCGTCGCTTGTTCCTTTGATGAATGAAGTAATAAAGGAAGATAAACCTCTAGAGGAAAACCAATCTTACAGTGCTTATACTGATGATGAAGGATGGATTTTAGTGACACGACGAAGACTTTGTAAAACAAGCTTGCAAAGAGAATCGAGTAAGCAAGTAACTAGAGCAAAGATGAAGAAACTACCTAAAACTCAAAGGGTAAAGGAGAATGTGAAGAAGTCAAGAGTTGGGGGAAATTACTATCAAAAGCAACGTCCTCCGGTGACATTAGAGGAATTCTTGCCAAGTTGGTTTCATGAAAAGATTTCTCATCATGACACCAAGGCCTCATGTTGTAACATTGATAGAGAAGAGACAATGGGAGAAAGCTCATCACCATTATTACCTCCATCCCGTGAAGTCCCTATAAAGCCTCACTTTGAAGAAGTGGACACTTGTGATGCAAAGTTTACATTCACTAATGATGATCTTTTATTGGATGAAGTGTTGCATAATCGTCCTTTATATATGGTAGGTTTTGTGCTTGGACATAAAGTGAATAGGATCATGGTGGATGATGGATCTGGGGTCAATATTCTCCCTATTCGTACTGTGAAGGAACTTGGAATCCCGATAAATGAACTGTCTGAAAGTCGTCTAATGATTCAAGGATTTAACCAAGGGGGGAAGAGAGCCATTGGTGCTGTTAAATTAGATATAACAATGGGAGATATGCATTTGAGTGCGTGGATGCATGTTATTGACTCAAAGACCTCGTATAATATCTTGTTAGGAAGGCCATGGATACATGAGAACAAAGTGGTACCGTCCACCTACCATCAATGTTTCAAATACTTTGAAGATGGGGTTTAAAAGAAGGTAGTTGCTGATGATGAACCTTTCACCGAGACAGAAGCACACTTTGCTGATGCAAAATTCTACTTAAAGAACCATGCTTCAAAAGAAGTCAAAGTTAATAATGCGATACCTGCTGACATTACAAAAAAGGTTGATGTAGCACCTGATAAAGCGAAGGTCATGATTGAAAAGAGTAAAACGCTTTCAGACATGAGTAAAGTACTTAAGATAAGTGAGGCATCTTCAAGTAAGAGAATGATTTCTATTTCTCACTATGTCCCAAAGACAAACAAAGTCAAGATCCCACCTTCTGAGTTGCAGAGTAGCAAGTTGACATTCCCTATCAAGCAAATTAATATAATCAAATCACCTTCAAAAATGATACAAGGATTTGTCAGACCATCGAATCATGATTCACATGAATCACTTCCTAAAAAGCGTACAAATAAGGGTTTTGACCCGAATGCATATAAGTTATTGGTAAAAGTGGGATACAATCCCAATGAAGCTGCTAAAGTAGAAAAGCTTCCAAATGAAGTTATTGAAAGGGCAAATCATGGCCTAAATCCAACTCAAAGGATGATGATAGGGAGAGGGTATGATGTCAAGCAATCATGCGAAGGCTTGGGTTACAAACAACCATCACCCGTCCGAATCTCTATAAAAAGGATGAGCATCAACTACATTATCCCTGTGGAAGAACCGATGATGTTCAACAAGAAGCCTTCTGTGTTTGATCGACTTAGTATCATGACTCCTAACATTTCTGCATCTGATCGGCTAATAGAATCAACTCCAAAAACTTCAGTGTTTGATCGATTGGGACCAATGAAGAAGAAATACAAGCGCCAAGGAAATTATAGAACAATAGAAGAATGGGTACATGCTCGGCAGCATAATTCACCCAAGAATTGGCCCAGTTTGATCCCTTCTAGAATGAGGCGAGAGACAAAACTTGTAGTTTCATGTGGAGATGTCCTAAGAGCAAGAACTCATACCATAGTTCACACTAGGGAGCGAGATGAAGATGAAGAAAGTGTGGGATCATCAAATCACATATCTTTTAATGATGATGATCCTCAAGAAGATGGGGATGCTGAACATGCGCCACCTGAACTCGAGGAAGGGATAAAGAATATTGTTGATGCATTGAAGGAAGTAAATCTTAGGGATGATGATGATATAAGGCCTACATATGTAAGTGCTTTACTGGATGACGATGAAGAGAAGAAATATATTGAGCTGCTTATGGAATTTAGGGATGTATTTGCTTGGAGTTACAAAGAAATGCTAGGGTTAGACCCTAAAATTGCAGTTCATCATCTTGTAGTAAAACGAGGCACTCATCCTGTTAAACAAGCGCAATGTCGTTTTAGACCTGAACTGGTTACTTTGATCGAAACTAAAGTTAACAAGCTCATTGAAGCAGGTTTTATTCGTGAAGTCAAATATCCTACATGGATTTCAAGCATTGTACCTGTAAGAAAGAAGAATAGCCAAATACGAGTTTGTGTTGACTTTAGAGATCTTAATAATGCATGCCCTAAGGATGAATTTCCTCTTCTAATCCCTGAGCTTATAATTGATGCTACAACTGGATACGAGGCAATGTCTTTCATGGATGGTTTATCTGGATACAATCAAATTCGCATGGCACCAAGGGATAAAGAACTTACTGCATTTCGCCCTTCTAAAGGTATATATTGCTATAAAGTAATGACTTTTGGTTTAAAAAATGTTGGAACCACTCGAGCCATGCAGAATAGTTTTGATGACATGCTTCATAAAAATATTGAGTGTAATGTCGATGACTTAGTGGTGAAATCAAAGAAGAGTTATGACCACTTGCAAGATTTGAGAATGCTGTTTGAACGACTTCAAAGATATCAACTCAAAATGAACCCTTTAAAATGTGCCTTTGGAGTTACTTCAGGGAAGTTTCTCGGTTTTATTATTCGACAATGAGGAATCGAGATTGACCAAGATAAGATAGATGCTATTTTGAAGATGCCTGAGCCAAAAAATATTCATGAGTTGAAAAGCTTACAAGGAAAATTAGCATATCTTAGGAGGTTTATCTCAAATCTAGCTGGGAGATGTCAACCATTCAGTCGCCTTATAAAGAAAGATGTTCCTTTTGAATGGGACCAAGCTTGTACCAATGCTTTTGAGAACATAAAGTCTTATTTGAAGAAACCTCCAGTACTTATAGCTCCTATACCTAGAAAACCATTAATTTTATACATCGCAGCTCAAGAAAGGTCAGTAGGAGCACTTCTCACACAAGAAAATAATGAAGGGAAAGAAAATGCCCTATATTACTTGAGTAGGATGATGACACAAAACGAGATCAATTATTCACCTATTGAGAAGTTATGTCTGGCACTCGTATTCTCGAATCAGAAGATGAAGCATTACTTCCAAGCTCATATTATACAACTTGTCTCTAAAGCGAATCCTCTCAAGTTTGTCATGTCCAAGCCTGTCTTAAGTGATAGATTAGCAAGGTGGTACCTCCAGTTTCAACAATATGAAATTGTGTATATATCTCAGAAGGCAGTAAAAGGACAAGTGCTAGCAGATATCTTGGCCAATCATCCAATTCCGAATGATTGAGAGTTATCTGATGAATTACCTGATGAAGACACAATGCTAGTGGAAATTCAGCCACCTTGAAAGATGTATTTTGATAGTGCTGCACATCGTGAAGGAGCCGGTGTTGGAGTGGTATTTGTCACTTCCCATGGAGAAGTTTTGCCATACTCTTTCACTCTAACACAACACTGCTCCAATAATGTTGCTGAATATCAAGCACTCTTACTTGGCCTTGAGATGGCCATTGATATGAAACAATTGCAACTACAAGTTTTTGGGGATTCCAAGTTGGTGATCAATCAAGTCTTGGGTAATTATGAAGTAAAGAAGCCTGAGTTAATCCTATACTGCAATTACGCTTAAAAGATGATAGGGTGGCTTGGAGAGGTGACTATTCAATATGTCCCAAGAAAGGAAAATAAAAAGGCTGATGCATTGGCAGCTTTAGCTTCTGCATTAGTATATCCTGATGCAATTCAAGTTGTGGTTTGCCAAAGATGGATAACTCCGCCTCCAGATGAGCATGAAAAAGAATTTCAACAGGTTATCGCCACTTCGGAAGCTAAAATTGACGATTGGCGACAACCAATAATAGATTATTTGTGTTATGGAATATTTCTAGAAAACCTTCGAAGAAAAACAGAAATCCGACGATGAGCCCCTCGTTTTCTTTATTATAAAAATACACTTTATAGGCGGTCGTTCGATGGAGTTCTCTTACGATGTTTGGGGGCAGATAAATCTACTCAAGATATGCAAGAAGCACATTCTGGAGTATGTGGAGCGCATCAGTCTGGGCCAAAACTTCATTTTCACATAAAAAGGATGGGATATTACTGGCAAACCATGGTGAAAGATTGCTTGGATTACGTTCGAAGATGTAAAGCTTGCCAATTCCATGCGAATTTTATACATCAACCCCCAGAAGTATTGCACCCAACTATTGCCTCATGGCCATTTGAAGCTTGGGGTTTGGATGTTGTTGGAACATTGCCTAAGTCCTCTGGTGGATATTTGTACATCCTGGCTGCAACTGACTACTTCTCAAAATGGGCAGAAGCTGTTTCTCTTAGAGAAATAAATAAAGAGAATGTCGCCAACTTCATTCGAGTCAATATTATCTACCATTTTGGTATTGCTCGATACATATTGACAGATAATGGTAAGCCATTTGATAACAAGTTAATGATGAAGATATGTGATTTTTTTGGCTTCAAGCAGCGCAATTCCTCTATGTATTATGCGGCTACTAATGGTCTCGCTGAAGCATTTAACAAGACACTCTGCAACTTGTTGAAAAAAGTTGTTTCCAAGTCTAAGAGAGATTGGCATGACAGAATGGAAGAGGCTCTTTGGGCATATAGGACTACGTATCGCACGCCAACACAAGCGACTCCATATTCTCTTTTTTATGGAGTTGAAGCAGTTCTTCCACTTGAACGTCAAATTCCGTCATTGCGCCTTGCTATTCAAGAAGGGCTCACTGATGAAGAAAATGCTCGGTTACGCCTTGAAGAATTGGAGGCTCTTGATGAAAAAAGACTAGAGGCCCAACAAAGTTTGGAATGTTATCAAGCTCGTCTAGCTCAATCTTTTAATAAGAAGGTTCGTCTTAGATGCTTCAAAGTGGGTGATCAAGTTCTTATTGTAAGAAGGCCCATTATTACTTCTCGTCATTCTGGAAGCAAGTTCTCCGATAAATGGGATGGACCATATGTGGTACAAGAAGTATACTCAAGTGGCGCTTACAAACTGGTTGACTCAGAAGGATTGCGCATTGGCCCCATTAACGGAAAGTTCATAAAGAGATACTATCCCTGAAGAAAAGAAACATACTCCTTCAGGTACGAGTATAAACTGCATGTTACTCCTGGCCCATAAGAGTATAAACTGTGCACGGCACCCAAAAAGAAATTGTCTGCTAGGTTGAAAATCTCGAAAGAGGCGTCCTAGGCAAAAGTTAGGACACACAAAAAAAATCATTCTCTCAGAACTACATTATGACTTGATCCTCTTCACTGAGGTACGTAGGCACTTAGAATTACATTCTGAGTTCAGTCGCATGAGTATCCAAAGAACTCATAGTCTCTCTTGACCCTCCCCACCATAGTCCCTGAGTTACATTCTAAATTTAGTCTCATAAGTTCAAAAGAAATGGGGCACGCCATTATTTGAGCATCACAATGTTCTCGTAGATTGTCATATAACGCGTGAATTAGAGAAGTCCAATCAAGACAGAATTTTAATTGACTTTAAAGAAGTATTTATAAAAATCCATAAAGCTATTTGCTGTGATTATTGTACACAGTTTAGTTCTATGAACCTTCTTTTCAGCTTCTCTACGCTGAGATATGAGTGTTTTTTAATAAGATCATGCGAATATGAATCTGTCAGCTTTCCTGCGTGTGAAGTTCATTTTTGGAGTTTGTTTAGAACGATCTTGAGGGACTTGAGCTATACATTTTGGATATGTTTTAGATTAAGAAGGTTGGTTTCTGATAAATCAAGTCTCTCCTGGCTTGGTGCTCTCATACAATGATATATCTCTTGTACTATTGAAACACAAAAGGTATCGCAACTCTAAAGAAGAGAAAGTCAAATCTCTAAAGTAAACCATGATTCAATCTGTACAAAATTAAAAAAAAAAGTGTTAGCACTTAAATTAGTAATTCAATAATCATGGTAATAAATCTCAATAATGAACGATTATATTCTTTGAGCAAAACCTATGTCTGATCTAGAAAGTGGAAAGTCTTTGCCACAAATTATGTGAAGTCTTTGCCTTAGACGGTGTAAAGTCTTTAGCTAAGACTATGGAATGCCTTTGACTCAGACGGTGTAAAGTCTTTGCCACAAATCATGTAAAGTCTTTTCCTTAGACGATGTAAAGTCTTTAGCTCGGACTATGGAATGCCTTTGAATCAGATGGTGTAAAGTCTTTGCCACAAATTATGTAAAGTCTTTGCCTTAGACGGTGTAAAGTTTTTAGCTCGGACTATGGAATGCCTTTGACTCAGACGGTGTAAATTCTTTGCCACAAATCATGTAAAGTCTTCGCCTTAGACGGTGTAAAGTCTTTAGCTCGGACTATGGAATTCCTTTGAATCAGATGGTGTAAAGTCTTTGCCACAAATCATGTGAAGTCTTTGGCTTAGACGGTGTAAAGTCTTTATCTTGGATTATGGAATGCCTTTGACTTAGATGGTGTAAAGTCTTTGCCATAAATCATGTAAAGTCTTTGCCTTAGACGGTGTAAAGTCTTTAGCTCGAACTATGGAATGCCGTTGACTCAGACGGTGTAAAATCTTTGCCACAAATCATGTAAAGTCTTTGCCTTAGACGGTGTAAAATCTTTAGCTTAGACTATGGAATGCCTTTGACTCAGACGGTGTAAAGTCTTTACCACAAATCATGTAAAGTCTTTGCCTTAGACGGTGTAAAGTTTTTAGCTTGGACTATGGAATGCCTTTGAATCAGACGGTGTAAAGTCTTTGCCACAAATCATGTAAAGTCTTCGCCTCAGACGGTGTAAAGTCTTTAGCTTGGACTATGGAATGCCATTGACTCACACGGTGTAAAGTCTTTGCCACAAATCATGTAAAGTCTTTGCCTCAGATGGTGTAAAGTCTTTAGCTTGGACTATGGAATGGCTTTGACTCAGACGGTGTAAAGTCTTTGCCACAAATCATGTAAAGTCTTTGCCTTAGATGGTGTAAAGTCTTTAGCTTGGACTATGGAATGTCTTTGACTCAGACGGTGTAAAGTCTTTACCACAAATCATGTAAAGTCTTTGCCTTAGATGGTGTAAAGTCTTTAGCTTGGACTATGGAATGCCTTTGACTCAGATGGTGTAAAGTCTTTGCCACAAATTATGTATAGTCTTTGTCTCAGCTTTTCCACAAATCATGTAAAGTCTTTGTCTTAGACGGTGTAAAGTCTTTAGCTCAAACTATGGAATGCCTTTGACTCAGAAGGTGTAAAGTCTTTGCCACAAATCATGTAAAGTCTTTGTCTTAAACGGTATAAAGTCTTTAGCTTGGACTATGGAATGCCTTTGACTCAGACGATGTAAAGTCTTTGCCACAAATCATGTAAAATCTTTGTCTCAGCTTTGCCACAAATTATGTAAAGTCTTTGTCTCAGACGGTGTAAACTCTTTGACTTGGACTATGTGATGCCTTTGACTCCAATAGAATAAAAGTTTATTGTATATGAAGTAATATTTTCATTTGCAAAAAAAAAATGAAAAAAATAAATAAATTTGTGTTTTACCCTTCCAAAAGTCGTTTACAACATCACTGCGAGTACATATGTATAATGATGCATTTTTTTATTTTTTTTAAAACAAACAAAAAAACACGTACCTCATATATTGATGAACTCAAGAAGATATGCAAAAAGGAGTATCAAAATTGTCAATACCAATGATAAAAATAAATAGAAGGAGAGAGTCTATTTATAGACAAGTAGTGATAGTGAGGGAGTCCTTCTTCTAAAGTAATTATAATTACTTTTTGGGTAGGACTCTAGTAGAATGATACAAATTTATTCTCTCCAAATCCTAATTGGATGTGAAACTATAAAAGTTTGGACTATCCATATTCTCAAAGGAGGGTGTCCTTTCGGAATTCTAATTGGATTTGGAAGACAGAATAAAGGGTAGGCATTTGCAAAAAAAAAAAAAATGTGTTTTACCCTTCCAAAAGTCGTTTACAACATCACTGCGAGTACATATGTATAATGATGCGTTTTTTAAAAAAAAAACAAAAAAAACGTACCTCGTATATTGATGAACTCAAGATGATATGCAAAAAGGAGTATCAAAATTTTCAATACCAATGATGAAAATAAATAGAAGGAGAGAGTCTATTTATAGACAAGTAATGATGGTGAGGGAATTCTTCTTCCAAAGTAATTATGATTACTTTTTGGGTAGGACTCTAGTAGAATGATACAAATTTATTCTCTCCAAATCCTAATTGGATGTAAAATTGTGAAAATTTGGGCTATCCATATTCTAAAAGGAGTGTGTCATTTCAGAATTCTAATTGAATTTGGAAGACAGAATAAAGGATAGGCATTTGCAAAAAAAATGGAAAAAAAATGGGTCAAATAATAATAATAATATATATATATATATATATATATATATATATATATATATATATATACTCCAATTGGAGTCTCGTCATTTACTCCAACTATGTCACTCCAATCGGAGGAACGTATTAATATGTTCGTGGTGCATATTAAATTGCACGACATACTATTATCGTTTAATTAATACTTCAAGCCTAGTCTTTGTATAAAATACTTCGACAAGATTTGAAGTAGGGGGCATTTGTAAACATTAGAATTATATTGGATTTAAATTCGTAAATTAATTTAGACTATATTAAATTCAAGAAAATAGTCCAAATGATATGGCAATCCAAGTCAAATTAAATGAGCCACTAAAATCACACCACTTGTCAAATTTATATGGCAATCCAAGTCAAATTAAAGGAGCCATTAGAATCATGCCATGTGCTAAAATTATGTGGTAATCCAAGTCAAATTAAATAAGCCACTAAAATCATGCCACGTGTCAAATTCATGTGGCAATCTAAGTCAAATTAAATAAGCCACTAGAATAATGCCACGTGTAGGGGTGTTCATGGTTCGGTTTTGGTCGGTTATTGATTAAAACCATAACCAAACCAATTTAATCGGTTATTAAATGTCTAAAACCATAATCAAACCAAGTAAAATAATAACCACGGGTTTGGTTATTATCGATTTGGTTTGGTTTGATTCGGTTATTCGGTTTATGACTAGCCGAGATAATTCAAATATTCTCTGTCTACATTCTTCAAATTCTTATGAAGCTCTTTTTTCCTCACGACCCACAGAAGTTCAAAACAGAAAATGAAACAACTTAAACATTCGGAAAAAAAAAAGAAAACAACTTAAAATCAATTTAAAATTTGAAAAACTCCTTACAAAACTTCTCAAAATTTGACAATCTTATATTTGGGGTTGAGGAGTTGAGGTTGCTCTTGAGCCTTTACTGTTAGTCTATGACTGTGAGTCTGTGACTTTGTGAGAAACCAACGTGAGAGGAACAAAAATGTAAAAGGAAAATAGATACTAGGGTTTTAAAGTTTTAACTTTTACTTTATGTTGCTGCCTGCTGCTCAAGTGCTTAGTACTTATTAGAAATTTAGGATTTAGAATTTAGGATTTAGAATTGGGCTTGAGAGTTGGGCTAATGGGCTTGGATTGTTGTACTTGGACCGCTGTTTAGTGTTTATTAGAATTTATAATTGGGCTTGAGAGTTGGTTTGGATTGTTGGGCCTTAAAAATATGTATATTAATATTAAATTAATAATTAAAACGTATAAAATATCTTTAATTATTTATGAAAAACTACTATTATACATATAAATAATTATAAATTTTAAGTATATAATTATCGGTTTGGTTCGGTTATTTATTCGGTTATTTTTTTCTATAACCATAACCAAACCAAATATTATCGGTTATTCAAATTTAAAACCAAACCAAACCAAACCAAAGTGAATGTCGGTTTTTTTATTCGGTTTGGTTAAATTTTCGGTTTGGTTTTGGTTTTAACCAAAACTGTGAACAGCCCTAGCCACGTGTATATGTGACATGTTCTGACCAACCAAATTAAAACTCTTCACCAAAGAAATTTGATTGGTCAGTTCAAACCGACCAATCAAATCACACCCTCATACCACTCTCTACAACTATAAATAGGGGTCCTCATTATTCTGAAAGAGGGGTTTTTTGAAGAACAAGAAGCAAGAAGAGAGCTTGTGGATCAAAGACCGCAAATTCTCTACAAAGCTACAAAGTTCAAGTAATCAAATTCAAGTTTAAGTTCAAGATCAAGAACGAAGAAGAATATCAAGAAGATCAAGATCAAGTTACTTGTTCATATTTACTGTTCGTCATAACCATACAAGTGTTCGTGACGAATAATTCAAATCCAAATTTGAAGACGAAGATTCAAGATCAAGATATTCAAGCCCTTGACTGTAAATCAAATTCAAGTTCAAAGTGTTTCATATTATTTTAAGAATCAGAGGATTATCATAGAGATTGTAATCCACACTATATTTTGAAATCAAATATTACACTTTGTTACTCCAATTTTCTGGTCTTGATTATTTATTTTTCTCAGCTCGAAAATTTGTTGTTTACACACTCATTAGAAACTATTAGGATTTCGTATTGTAATTCAACCACTAAAAAGAGCATAAACCTCACTTTTGGAAAAATAATTTATGATGATATCTTAAACACCAAAAATATAGAAACTGAAATAGGTTATAACATTTGTCACCATCCACCAAAATGTAGAATAACACTATGGTTGCATCTCACAAAATAAAATGTTTGTGGACAAAATACAAAGAGAGATTTTATATAAAACCTAGCTAGTTGGATTTAATACTCATCATCAGGGAGTTCTTCAAGTAGTAGGTCAATGTTTGGTGATGCTACAATAAATTGGAGCGATTCAAAGTAAGTTCTCATCTTTGAATGATTATAAAGGCAACGAGCGAGCAAAAGCTTCATATGGTATGTACCTTCCCAACTTCTTCATCAGCTAACCTACCAATTCAACATATTTTTAGCAAGAATTTGTCCATAAAAATTTGTGAATGAATTATTATCTTCTTTACTTCAACACGGGGTTTGACTTACCCTATGGAGAACTAGTCTAGCTCGCTTAAATGTAAGTTGAAAATAAGTTTAGCTTATGATTTTTTTCCATTAATCTTGCAATTATAAAATATAGGAAATTTTTAGACCCTTAGTCTAATTAAGTGATGTAGCACGACATGGAAAGGACATCTTCGTTGGACTTGACATGGGCATGAGAAATCAATGCAGTTATGGCGACTAAGTGTTAGTGGGCAGCAATGAACAAGGATGCTAGAGTATTGGCTAGGCAGACTTGGGCAGAAGGCAAGGCAAGGCAAGGCAGTGTGGCATCGACAAGGCAAAGCAAGGCTGGGCAAGTGTGTTGTCTTGACAAGGCAAGGCAGTGTGACTTGACGATGGCAAGACAAAGTTGATTTGAGGTGAAGGAACGAAGTTGGCAAAGATCACGAAATAAATTGCATATGGAAAGCAGTCAAGAATCATTCTAAGTGTGGGCTATGTGCAAATTCGACTAAGGCATTGTGGGGCATGTGCGAGGCACATGTCCAATGTAATTTGAATTCAAATTTGATTAGGCTGTTAGAAAATATGACTGTTGTAATTGGTTAAGTTTCTGATAAGATTTGTTAAAGGCTTGTTCTAGGTACATCGGTTGGTTATAACTTTTGGAATTGCCTTGTGCATAGTTTTTAAATATGGGTAGAAATTCAACTAAGGCCTCAAAGAGTGTTTTGTGCCTTAGTCAAATTTGTAAAGCCTTTCTTTTGTTGATTTTTGATCTTAATAAAGTTTGGGAAGAGTTCCTATACGTTCTGTGCATTTGTTTATTAAGTACATTGCTTAAGATTTGCAAACAACCTTGTAATTAGCCAATTCATGTGTGGTTGTGAGGCTGAAGTTTATGAGTTTTTCAGACTGTCGTACAGTGGTGTGCGAGTGAAAATGAAGCTTTTTGGAACTTTAAAGAAGCCATTGCATTGGAGCCAATACTTAAGCTGCCAATTTTTGAATTGCCATTTGAAGTACACATTGATGCATCAGATAAAGTTGTTGAAGGTATGTTGGTGCAAAAGGGTAATCTTGTAGACTTTGAAAGTAGGAAATTGAATGATGTGAAGTAGAGGTATTCAACTCATGAGAAAGAGATGGTTGTTGTTGTACATTATTGCAGACTTAAAGGGTGTATTTACTTGGTACACACTTTGTGGTGCGGACTGATAATGTGGCAAAACTTTCTTCAAGACGCAGAAAATGTTAAGTCCAAAGCAGGCAAGGTGGAAAGAGTTTCTACTTGAGTATGAATTCATAATGAAGCACAAGCTGGGAAAGCACAACCAAGTTGCGGATTCCTTAAGTAAAAAAGAGGTATTAGCTGTCGTGTCTTCTATTTCAAGCTTGAGACTGATTTTCTTGATAGGATCATATTGTATGCCTTGAATTTTCCATTGTATATAAAGTGGATGATTCAAGTGCAAGAGGGGAATTTGAGATGATAATTGATCTATGATTATTAGCTTAGTTTTAAGGTGGGGGATCATGGTACCTCAAGGTGGTGGACTGCGTAAAGACTTAATTAAAGAGCCACATGAAACTACGTGGGCTGGTTATCCAGGAGTTGAAAGAATGTTGGATCTACTATTCCGGGTATATATGTTTGGCCAAATATTGAAGGTGATATTGAGGCATACGTGAAAACTTGTCGTATATGCCAAGTTGACAAGAAGGAGTGTAAGAAGGAAGCAAGACTATTGCAACCTTTGCCTATTCCTGGATGATCGTAGTTGTCGGTAAACATGGATTTCATTTCTGGTTTTCCAAAGGTTGAGGGTAAAACATCTATTATGGTGGTAGTTGACAGATTCTCAAAGTACTCTATATTTATTGATGCACCTAATTTATGTTCGTCGGAAGTTGCTGGTAAATTATTCTATAAAAATGTTGTTAAGAAATTTCGTACTCCAGATGATATTGTGAGTGATAAAGATACAAGGTTCACAAGCATATTTTGGAAAACTTTGTTCAATATGATGTGGAGCGATTAAAGTCACCTAAAAACGGATGGGAAGACAGAAAGTATAAACCACTTGTTGCAGGAATACTTGAGGCACTATGTGACGAAGAGTCATAGAAGTTGGGTGGAATTTCTTGATATAGTGAAATTTTGTTACAATCTGCATAAGTCATGAGAACCTGCAATGAGTCAATTTGAGATCATGTTGAGCAGGAAGCTTATGACTCCACTTGAGGTTGCTAAAACTAAGAGTCAAGGGAAGTATCCAGCAGCATACGGGGTTGAAAGAGACATGCATGAAATAATATCTGAGGCATAACACAATTTGCACAAGGCTCAGTGGTGCATGAAGAAATATACCGACCAACATCATCACTCACTAGAATTCAACATGGGTGACCAAGTGTTGCTGAAACTCACTCCATAAATTTGGAAATAGATTATGAGTAAGACAAGACATTGATTCCTAAGTATGATGGTCCTTTGAAGTTGTACAACATGTGGGTGAAGTCGGTTATAGATTGAAGCTGCCAGAAAGGTTAAAGGTTTATCCTACTTTCCTTGTAAGCTTTTTGAAGCCTCATTTTGCAGAGATGATCCGAACAGAAATCAACTAAAGAGGGCTTCTCCTTCTGTACCAAAGTAGTTTGATGCAGTTATAGAAGAGATGCCTGATCATCGGGTTGTTGGAAAAACTAAGAAGAATACTAAGACTGAATTCTTAGTAAACTGGAAGGGAAAATCAAGAGCAGATACTTGGGGAGAAGGAGAAGGAAATATGGCTATTTGATGATCAAATCGATGACTACATTAAAACAGTCTCGATGAGGGCATCGAGTTCAAGAGGTAGGGGGAGTTTGCTAGACCCTCAATCTAACTAAGCGATGTGGCACAACCATGGTAAGGACTTCTACATTGGACTTTTCCTATGCATGATGAATCAATGTAGCTTTGGCGACTAAGTGTTAGTAGGAAGTAATGACCAAGGATGCTAGAGTGTTGGCTAGGCAAACTTGTGCACAAGTCAAGGCAAGGCTGTGTGGCATTGGCAAGGCAAGTCAAGGATGGGCAAGTGTGTTGGCTTAACAAGGCAAGGCTATGGGACTTGATGATGGAAAGACAAAGCTAATTTGTAGTAAAGGCACGAAGCTGGAAAAGATCAAGAAATAAAACTAAGTATGGAAAGCAGTCAAGAATTATTCCAAGTATGGGCTATGTGCAAATTCGACTAAGGCATTGTGGGGCATCTTGGAGGCAAATGTCCAATATAATTTGAATTCTAATTTGATTAGGCTGTTAGAAAATATTATTATTGAAATTAATCATGTGTCTAATAAGATTTTTCAAAGGCATGTGCTAGGCACATGGTTCGGTTGTAACTACCTTGTGCTGAGTTTTTAGATATGCGTAGAAATTTGACTAAAGCATCGAAGACTGTTTTGTGCTTTAGTCATATTCATGAAACCTTTCCTTTGTTGAGTTTTGATACTAATAAAGGTTTAAAAGAGTTCTTGTGCATTCTATGCATTTGTTAATTAAGTATGCTGCCTAAGATTTGCAAACAGTCTTGTACTTATCCAAATCGTGTGTGGTTATGAGGCTGAAGTTTTTTAGTGTTGGAGACGATTGTACAGTGGTGTGCCAGAAAAATAATCACCCATGTATTAGAAATCCTCAGGCAACTTGTATAAACTTTATATATGAAACACATGGATCATTTTAGTGACTCATTTATATTATTTAAAATCCAATCTATCCAAGTGATTAGAAATGCAAAATATAAAAGGGAAGCATTTCAATGCTAGAATACAAATTCAAGTCTCCGTCTGACTTGTAAAAGAAATAATGTAACTTACGCATGCTTGGTAACTTTGGCCTCTAAATTTTTTTACTTCACAATTTCTATATGTGCCACGTATACTGCATGTCATCTAAAGCTACATGTCGTTGTTTAAAAGAAAATCTGTAATAAGGATATTTAGATTCAAATCATTAATTACCCGATGCTCATTTATCAGAACATGTCTCAAACTAGAAGAATCATTTCCATTTTCACTTTTTTGATCAATCATATGGGCTTTGTGTTCAAGGGGAGATTCTGTGGGTAGTGGACTACTAAAAATCTCCCATGTTCTTAATGATCTCTCGTGATACTCTCACATCTCCAATCTGTTGCACTGTTTGTCCTGCAACGCTTTCGCCTGATAAATCATCTTCTTCGGTACTTTTAGATTGTTCCACAATTAAACTATCTTCCTAATTATATCCCAATCCTTCCTAGGATAAGCGGTTTAAACTTGGGATGTTGTTATGCCAAGAAAAAGTTACAAATACTTCTGTTCCAATTAGGATATACAAGATCACACTTTTAATTTCACAACTCTTAGTCTGTTTAAGCTCAGTTGTTGATGCCGATTTCCACCCTAAGAGACTTGTTTGAGGTACTTTCGGGTTCCTCATTCGCCAAGTCATGTGTAGGCCCTAGACTTGGGTCGTGACATTAACTTTGAGAGGCTACATGATACTTGTTAGGATAAATTCCTTCTTTTGATTCCTTTTGTGTGAATTATTCATATCAAGTGTTGTATACCTCTAATCTATTCCTTCTACACAGATGGTGGGGACTAGAGCCGGAGTCACCGAGAGTGAGGCTACACCTGATGCCCAATCCCTAGATCATGGGCGAGGCAGAGGATACGGTGAAGTTAGGGAATGAGGCTAAGCGAGGGAAGATGTACCTGCTCATGGACGGATAAAGAGCCATCGCCAGAGCCAGTGAATGAGCAGAAGGATGATTATGAGAAGTAGGATAGGAGTAGAGGCTAGCCCAGCCACCAGCGATCCTTGATAGTACTCCGATGCTTCAGGAGTTATTGGTTAGATTATTTCCTAGATTGGATGGTGCTCCAGCTCCTGGTGATCTCTCAGATACTTCAGGCTCTCCTATCACAGTTAGTGCTACACCACTAGTTCAGGGGCCTAGTATTGGGTTCTAGACTCTGGGATCTTCTTTTATGCCTTCTATCATATCCTCGAGATTTGCAGCTCCGCTAGTTTCCTCTAGTGCTCCCATGTCGATAGCTGAGTAGAAGAGCTTTGTTCGATTGGCACCTCCTAGATTTGATGGCACGGTTGAAGAGAAGGCCTATGATTTTTTGACTGAATGTCAGGACAGGTTGTTCAACCTAGGTATCCTTGAGGCACATGGAGTAGGTTACACTTCATATCAGTTTACAGGGGTAGCTAAGGAGTGGTGGAGATTGATTATTGCTCGTAGGTCTACTGGTTCCCTTACACTGAGTTGGGAGCAGTTTTCAGAGGTGTTTCTTGAGAGGTTTGTTCTTATAACCTTCGTGATCAGCGCATAGATGAGTTTGATGGAATGGAGTAGGGCTCTCTATCCGTATCCGAGCATAAGGCTCACTTTCATAAGTTTTCCCCCTAGGCTATGTCTAGTATCCAAACTGAGTTTGATCGGATTTGCAAGATGGTGAAGGGGTTCGCTGGTTATCTTCAAGAGGCCACAACCTCTCTTGCGCCATCAAGTGGTACCTTTCAGAGTGTTATTGACCATGTCAAGATTATAGAGAGCATTCGATATGCTAAATAGGGCGAGGCCAAGGGGTTTCATCGGCAAGGTCAGTGTTTGGTGGTCATTCCTATAGAGGCTGAGAGTATTCGGGTTCAGGTAACCATGGTTATTAGGACAGACCAATCTAGGCAGTTATTTAGGGCTCAGATGGTACAGGTGGATCTAGATCGGGTCAGACTGGTTATAGTGGTTCTTTGGGCTTTGAAGGACATATTGACACTTTTGGTTATCCTCTACGGGGTTCAGGACCTCAAGGCTTCTTTGTGTGTTATGAGTTTGGGCATAAGGCCTAAGATTACCCCAGGCATGCTCCTACTATAGGACACCCGAGACCACGACTATTCATTCTACTCCCGCTCCAGTTGTGAGAGGTACTTCACAAGGTACTAGAGGTGGGACCAAAGGTGCCAAGGGTGGAGTTAGTAGCGGCACTCATGGTGGTTCGCAGGCTAGAGGTGACCGTCAACTATGTTATGCTATACCAGGTAGATCTGAGGTGGAGGCCTCTGATGCAATTATTACAGGTATTGTTCCCGTCTGCCAGCATCCTGCTTCAATATTATTTGATTCAAGGTCTACCTATTCTTATGTTTCTACCTATTCTTATGTGGGTAGTGATTATGTATGTGAGCCTATTATTGTGCTTATTATTGTTTCTACCCAAGTAGGTGAGTCCTTAGTGGTGAATCAAGAATATCGGGGATGTATAGTGGTATTTTACGGTAGAAAGGATCGTGTAGGCTTGATTTTATTAGACATGCTTGATTTTGATGTGATATAAGATGTATTGGCTATCTCCTTATCATGCTATATTAGATTGTTATGCAAAGACCGTAACCTTAGCTTATCCTGATTTGCCTAGCTTGGTGCGGAAGGGTAATCCGAGTTCGTATCCTAAGGGGTGATATCTTATATTCATGCTCGTCATCTGATGGATAAGGGTTGTTTGTCTTATATGGCTCATGTATGTGATCTCACTATAGATTCACCTCCTATAGAGACTATGAGGGTGGTGAGAGAGTTTATGGATGTGTTTCATATGGACTTGTCAAGTGTTCCTCCTTACTGTGATATTAATTTGGTGATTGATTTGGAATCGAGCACTAAGCCCATATATATTTCTCCTTATCGGATGGCTTCGGTGGAGTTGAAGGAGTTGAAAGAATAATTGGAAGATTTATTAAAGAAGGGTTTTATTTGGCTTAGTGTATCGTCGTGGGGTTCATCAGTCTTATTTGTGAAGAAGAAGGATGGTACTATAAGAATATGTATTGACTATCGACAGTTGAACAAAGTCACCATCAAGAACAAGTATCCTTTCCCTCGCATTGATAATTTATTTGACCAGCTTCAGGGTGCATCGTTGTTCTCTAAAATTAATTTGAGGTTGGGCTACCATTAATTGAGAGTTCGAGAATCTGATATCCCAAAGATTGCATTCAAGCCTCATTATGGGCATTACAAGTTTGTGGTTATGTCCTTCGAGTTGAAAATGCCCCAGTTGCTTTTATAGAGTTGATAAACCAGGTATTTTGACCTCATTTGGACTCATTCATGATTGTGTTTATTGAAGATATCTTGGTTTATTCCAAGAATGAGGAGGGCCATGTTAGTCACATAAGGGCAGTCTTTTAGAGATTATGAGAGGAGAAGTTGTATGAAAAATTCTCCAAATATTAGTTTTGGCTTGAGTCCTTAGCATTCTTGGGTCATGTGGTGACCAAGGATAGTATTATGGTCGATCCAACCAAGGTTGCAACGGTTCATAATTGGGTTAGGCCTACTTCGATTCCCAAGATTCAGAGTTTTATTGGGTTGGCGGTCTATTATCTCCGGTTTGTTTAGGGCTTCTCTTCTATTACATCCCTATTAACTAGGCTAACTCAAAAGACCGTGGAGTTTCAGTGGACTAATGAGTGTTAGGAGAGATTTCAAAAGCTCAAGGAGTTATTGACTTCAGCACCTATTCTAGCCTTACCCGAGGAGGGTGTGACCTTTTATTGCTTTTTGTAATGCTTCGAGAATCAGCTTGGGTGGAATATTGATGCAAAAGGGTAGAGGTATATCTTATGCTTCTCGATAGTTGAAGGTACATAAAAAGAACTATCCTACCCATGACTTAGAGTTGGCGGTAGTGGTGTTCGTTTTGAAATTGTGGAGACACTATCTCTATGATGTGCATTGTGAGGTCTTTACTAACCACTGTAGCCTTAAGTATATCTTTTCTCATCCGAATCTAAATATGAGTAAGCGTAGACGATTGGAGTTATTAAAAGACCATGGCATCACCATTCTTTATCATTCGGGCAAAGTTAATGTGGTAGCAGATGCCCTGAGTCGCAAAACATCTAGTATGGGTAGTTTGGGATGAGAGGCCTTTGGCTTTGGAGGTTTAGTCATTGGCTGGGTAGTTGGTCCGACTTGATATTTCTACACATCATAGCATTTTGGCCTTTGTGGAGGCTAGATCTACTTTAATGGACCAGATTCGTACATACCAATTTGAGGATGATAAGTTGGGGGCCATTCAAGACATGGTGTTGAGAGGTGAAGCTAAATCAACCTCTCTTGATACGGAGGGGTTTTTGAGGATTAATGGTCGCATTTTTGTGCCCAAGGTTGATGATTGGGTACGTATGATATTGGAGGAGGTTCATTGCTCTAAGTATTCTATTCACCTAGAGTGGCAAAGATGTTTCATGACTTGAAACAACACTATTGATGGTTTGGCATGAAGAGGGACATTGTTTATTTTGTGGCTAAGTGTCTGAATTGCCTATAGATAACGTATGAGCATCAGAAACTGGGTGGCCCTATGCAAAGGATGCCCATTCTCGAGTGGAAGTGGGAGCATATCTCCATAGATTTTGGTTTGGATTACCCATAGCGTTGGGTAAGTATGACTCTATTTGGGTGATTGTGAACCGATTGACCAAATCAACCCATTTTCTTCCTGTGAAGACTAGCTACAATGTAGAGCACTTATCTAGGATCTACCTCCATAAGATAGTTAAGTTGCATGGGGTGCCTATCTCTATTATGTTAGATCATGTCTCAGTGTTCACCTCTCACTTTTGGGAGGCATTGCACATGATTTGGATACGTGACTAGACATGAGTTCAGCATTTCATCCCCATATCGATGGCCAGTTTGAGCGAACTATTCAAGTTTTGGTGGATATGCTTAGGGCCTGTGTGATTGATTTTGGTGCCTGATATTACCAACACTTGCCCTTAGCAAAATTTGCCTATAATAACAGTTATAGCTCCAACATTTAGATGGCACCATTTAAGGCATTGTATGATCATAAGGTCGATCACCCATTGGGTGGTTTGATTTAGTTGAGGTTGATGCATTGGATATTGATTTACTCAGGGATGCTATGGAGTGGGTACACTTGATTCAAGGTCAACTATTGATAGCCTAGAGTCGTCAAATGAGCTATGCTGACAGGAGGGTTCACCCATTAGAGTTCATGGTGGGTGATTGTGTGTGGCTTAAAATATCGCCCATAAAGGCCTGATGAGGTTCGGGAAGAAGGTCCATCTTAGTCCGAGGTTTGTTTGCCCATTCGAGATTCTGAGGAGAGTGGGTGGGGTGGCTTATGAGCTGGGCTTACCCTCTAGATTGTCAACTGTCCATCCGGTGTTTTATGTCTCCATGCTTCGCAAGTATATACCGAATAAGTCCCACATGATTTCTTATAATGCAGTAGAGCTGGGTTAGGATTTGACTTATGAGGAGGAGCCAACATCTATCCTAGATAGGCAGCTATGTAGACTCAGAACCTAGGAGATCACTTCGATCAAGGTGCAATGGCGGCATCGGCCTGTTGAGAGGGTGACTTAGGAGTTAGAGTATGATATGCGAGCCTGGTATCCTTAGACTTTTGAGACTCCAGGTACTCTCATTTATCTTATATTCGAGGACGAACATCATTTTTAGTGGTGGATGATGTAATGACCTTGACGATTATTTTTAGAAATTTTCATGAAATTAAAATTTTACCCCTATCGTTAGTGCCTCTAAGAGTTATTTGATTAGTTTGTGTAGTTGAATGTATTAAAATTTTAAAGGTTTGTGAATTGGGCAAGTTTTTGATTTTTAAGGATTTAAATTCTTAAAAAGTGGTTTTTGGTACCAATCAGAACTACGAGTCTCAAAATGAGATTTTGTTAGTTCCATCAGCTCTGGAATGTGGAAATTGGTCTAAAAGAGTTTCCAAAATCAGATTTGGGGTTGATATGTGAATTTGAGGTCCCAAGTTGGAAAATTTAGTTTTAAAGGAGCTAAGTTTGACTTTAGTCAACAAATTGAGTTCAGAGACTCAGATTGGATTTCTGATAATTCCAATGGTTTTGAGGCATGATTTTGAGTATTTCAAGTACTGAAACTAGTTTAGTTGCGACTGATTGGATTTTGGGTCAAAGAGACTTTGAATTCAAATTCTGACAGTTCTATTGAGTTTGAAATGTTGAATGTTGTAAGAGTGCATATAAGGTTTGTGTATACGGGATTCCGAACGAATCCGAGGGTCTGATCGTAGAATTTGAGTTTGAGAAATTGCTGGTTTTTGGTGCAGTCACTTTTGTTAATCGCGATTGTGAAATTAGGCCACACGATCGTGATGAGTCAGGAAAGTGGTCATCCCAATACGAGGGGTGCTTCACATTCGCGATGTTCTTTTCTATCCTGTGTCTATCGCGATCCCGAGCGTTAGTGGATCGCGATCGCAATGCATATTTTCTCCTTAACAGTTTTCAACTTCAGGGAAAACCCCCATTCCCTCCATTGTTGAGTCTTTGGTGTTTAGAGAGGCAATTTGAGAAGAGCTTTTCGAGTAAAATCATTGGGTAAGTGATTTTTAACCTAAAACCTTCCTTTTTCATTAATTATTTGATGAGTTCAAACCTTAATTTTTAGTTTCAAACTCCAAAACTTCTTGTTTCTTCCCTAACCCGAATTTAAGGAAAATGATGATATCTAACACTTTTTGAACTCTATTTTCAAGGGTTTTTTAATCATGAGCTCCTTATTACTAGTAGAACATGATTTTATAATAAAATTCTATATTTGACCCTTTTCGAAAATGATCAATTTTTGAACTATTTTACCCTCGATTCTCAAACCTATCAATATGAGTGTCATTGGATTTCTTATGGCCCATATGTTTCATTTTTGATAGTGGATTGTCATTTCGGACGTTGAATTAAAAGGTTGTTCATTTGGTAGAGAGTTCGAGTGCGGTTTCGGCAATTGAGGTAGGTTTGGCTATCACTCTTGGGGCTGAGTTAGGGTGATTAGTCAAATTCTATATTTTAGACTTTGGGATGGGGTCGTAGTGTAGTTTGGGACTATTAGTTTGCTTTGAGATGCCTATGTGGGGGCTTATCTATATTACGATGCCTGTGTGGGAGCTTATTTGTATTATGTAGACCGTGTGGGAGCTTTATTTGATATCTTATTTGTGTTGAGACTATGTAATCCATGACTTAGCTGAATTAGATATATGAAACAATTATTTTCCTTGAGATGCCCACATGTGGGGTTGATTTGGGGGTTTTGAGCATACATGAATATTGAAATATGGTAGAACATGGGTGAACACTTTATTTGAGATATTTCCTTACAATACTATCTACTGAGGGTGAATATCATGTTTAGGTTAAGTTTTGAGAACTTTGAATCTTGTATTACATGTTTAATTGAATGTTGCCTCCATGCCTTACGTGTTATGAATGCATTCATCCTCATTCATGTTATCATTGATCATAAGGAAGTTGAGAACTGTGGAAATTATTTTTGAGAAAGAAAATGTGACATCTTTTGTATCCATGACCACAAGATAGGTGGCAAGCGAATGAGACCTAAGTATCATGAGTCCATGGCCACGAGCTGGGTGGTGAGGTAGCTGATACATTGAGATTGTGATGAGGTATATGGTCTACGAGACTCCCATGCTTAGTAGCACAGCTCGGCAGGTGTGTATGACAGGTTGTGCAACAACCTTGATCCCACCGTACCATCATATCATTGCATCATCATAATGCATTGCATTGCATTGATATCTATGATACTTGCTCTATCTATTTAACTATGATATTGAACGGTATTTATGTGTTTACTTTAATCGCGTAGTGCTATATAAATTGGCGGCAGCATAGACGAAATGGGACAGGGCCTCGACCTACACAAAAAAATATATACAACAAAAGCTAACAAACCTCCAAACTCTGGCAGCTCCAGAAGAAAGGGGCTAGCCAACCCGATAGAAGTCAACTCTGCTACTGAGGAGGTCTATCCGATCATCTGTCGGGACCTACAGGCACAAATGTAGTGCCTCTTGGATCATCAATACGAGATAATGTACCGAGTATGAAAGACGATAAACTATGAGCAGGTATCATAATATAGTAAGAGTAATCAAATAAATAAATCAAGATTAAGATAAGTGTACTGACCTACTCCTAAATATAAACACACCAAAAATAATAAAACAACATAACCAAGCCGCCATAAGCTCAGCAACTACAAACAAAAAACAAGACCACCTACTTGGACCCCCATAAGCCTAGAAGGTGCCAATTCAGTCTATATACCCCTATCAGTAATCCCCTAGCCCCATAGGCACTCACATAGCCCTCTCAGATAATAATATAGCCCCATAGACAGCACATAGCCCTCTTAGGCATCAATATAACGTCATATTCAATTTATATCCCTCTTGGCAACAACATAGCTCCATAGGCAATACATAGCCTTCTCAAGCATTAATATAACCATATAGGCAACTCATAGCCCTCTTAGGCAACATCATAGCTCTGTAGGTAGCATATAGCCTTCATAGGAACCAATATAACCCCATTATAAATACATAGCCTTATTAGGCATGATCACATTCCTGCAGCTAACCACAATATTCCAAAGGGAAACAATAACAATTCAATAGGTTAAAGCCGAGCAATTAAGCTATAAGAAGCCTATACAAATAGCCTCTAAGTCGTGCCCAACGTAGCAATGAAACTAACAGAATATGAATCCCGATAAGAGATGATTACAATGACTCGTCCATCCAACAACCAACAATCTTAGCTATAAGTATAACAATGATAACAACAACCTTCTTATGTTGCTTCTAAGCTTTAAGGTAACATGCCGACGGAAGGAAATTGCCTTAACATATCTTTTTATATGACTTCACGTGGCCTGTTGACTTCTTTCAAAACCCCTCCCTAATACCACATCATGACATGTTTATAATAAGCCCACGAATACAAGGTACCATGATAATCCGACAAAAGATATGAATTTTTGTCGCAAATTACTATTTATGGCTCATCAAGGCTGAAATTAGTGAAAGAATGGTCTTACCTTGATATTAACCTTGAAATAGAACTCAAACCTCCAAAACACTGCAAAACCCCTACTTCCACAACCTCCGCGGAGCTACGCCTCACAATTCACAAAGCAAAACTATGCGGAAATGACGAGCTTGCGACGTAGAACAACTTTCCTAAAGCTTGCAAGAAGCGATAACCAAGATATAAAGAGTATTTTATGGATTAGGAAAGAATTTATTTTTATTTTGGTTGATGGAAACGTGGAAATGAAAAAGAAAATAGAGGTGCCTGCTTTATATAAAGTTAAACCGACATAGGGGCGCTTCATGTGCCTGCTTATGCAGTCTTACAAAAGTGTGAATATCTCTCTATTATGAAGTTGTATTGACAAATGGTTTATTATGTTGGGAACTACACTCGTAGACCTTCAATTTGATATATCGTGGTCCCCATAACTCTTTCTATATTGGGAGAAAACCTCCGAGACATTTAACTCATATTTCAAAGAAATCTTTATAAAGGAACTCACAATAATTTTTACTAACTTTTATTTTGCACCTCGCTAAAATTTAAAACTTAAGATACACACATTTAACACTTAATATGTGACATACCACATAATTTTTAATTTATTAATCACTCTCTTGTCTTATCGCGAAGGTTCGAACTAATTTAGACGTTTTGAAAAGTCGGGGTGTTACATTTTTCTACGACTTGCCTTTTTATTTATTTTTTGATGAACTTTAACAATTGCCTCACAATTTGTTCGTACTAATATTTCACTTTTACATAGAATATATATTTTAAAACTATTCAATCCATATACTACCGCTAATATTTCTGTATCTATACTACTCATATTTTCTTTCTCCCTATACTTCATACTTTGATAAGCACAAATCTTTTCTTCACTTTTGTTACTATATTTATTTGGTCTGGCTTTAAGTCCCGCTCCCCCTCTTGTAAAATTTCCATCTGTTTCTTTAATTAGGTAATCTGTATCCTGGTATATTTTTATATAATCTGCTACTACTATTCCTTTCTATACGTCTATAACTGTATTCCACATTTGAGGATCATGCGCGGCTATGTTTAATATTTTTCCTTTATTTCCTCCTTCTTGTAACTTAATAGGCTTTTCTATAGGCAGTCTTCTACCTATTGGTTTAACGTTTTCTGTTATTATCTCAGGGTTTACCCTGAACACTCTTCTTTTGGATACATTTTCTGTACTTGTGTCTACAGTATGTTGTTGAGTTGTTCTTTGGAAGGGGTTTGAACTAGTTGATTCCATAAATTCTTTCTGACTTATAATCGAATTTAAATATATTTCTTCTTCAGTACCGTAGATTTTATCTATAAGATCCTGTATCCTAGATTATCTATTCTGAATTCACATGTCTGAAAGTGCTTTGTTGTTCCTATAGATTCATTTCCGCCTTTCTATATCCTTTACTTTTAAATGTTATATTTTTATTTTCTTCGTATCTTCTTGTTGCTTCTTCTAAGGCCTCATCTACTTCATATTCTTATTGTATTCTTTCTATATTCATTAATTCTTGTTCGATTTCAGTAGTTGTTTCTATTTCATCATTTAATTCTCTTTGCGTATATAATGACCTTGAGGGTCATTTTTAGAAATTTGCATGAAATTATCATTTTACCCCTACCGTTAGTTCCTCCGAGTTTTATTTGTTTGGTTGAATGTCTTAAAGTCTTAATAGTTGGTGAATTAGGCAATTCTTGAGTTTTATAGAGTTAAGATGTTAAAAAGTAGTTTTTGGTATCAATCAGAGATACGGATCTCAGAACAGGATCTGTTAGTTTCATCATCTCCGAAATGTGAAAATTGGTTTAGGGGAGTTGTCAGAATCAGATTTGGGATTGATAAGTGAATTTGAGGTTTCAAGTTGGAAAGTTTGGTTTTTAATGAACTAAGTTTGACTTTGGTCAACATATTGAGTTCGGAGACTCTGATTGAATTTCTGATGATTCCAATAGTTTCGGAGGGTGATTATAATGCTAGAAATGGCTTTTTTCTAATTTTTAGAGGTTCCGAAGGTATTTTGGGTACTTCAAGTGTCAAAGCTAGTGAAGTTGTGACTTATCAAATTTCGGGTTAAGGAGACATTGAATTCAAACTCCAATGGTTCCATTAAGTTCGGAACGTCGAATTTAGTAGGAGTACATATAAGGTTTGTGTTCACTGGATTTTGAACTAATTTCGAGGGTCAGATCGGAGAATGTGAGTTTGGGATTTTGCTGGTTTTTGGTGTAGGTCTATTTATTCATCACGATCATGAAGAGTTCATCGCGATCGTAACTTGCTCAGATTTCGTTCTACGCAATTGTGACTCTTTCCACGTGATCACAATGAGTCCTTTTCCAGTACCTCACAATCACGAGAATAAGTTGCTTGCGATCGCGATAGGCATTTTGTGCGTGAACAACGTTAAGTCGTGAAAACAGTCCCATTTCTAAAAAATCATCATTGTTAATGATTTTGAGCTTTGAGTAGGCTATTTTGGGTCAAGTTCTTGAAGGTTTTCGTGTGGGTAAGTTTCTTTTTCAATTCCCCATCATTTACCTCTGAATTTCCTCTCTTAAATCCTTGAAAAAGTCTAGTTTTAAGTGAGAATTGTTGGAGTTTTTAGTTCTTAAATTTCAATTCGGTTTCATTGATTTCTAAGTCATTTTGAACTCTATTTTTATGGGTTTTTCAATCATGAGTTCCTTATTACTAGTAGAACGTGATTTTTAAATAAAATTTCAAATTTGATCCTTTTTGAAAATGATCAATTTTTGGACTATTTTACCCCCGATTTCGAAACTTATCAATATGTGTGTCATTGGACTTATTATGACGTGTATGCTTCATTATTGATAGTGCGTTGTCATTCCAGGCATTGAATTTGAAGGTTGTTCGTCCAATAGAGCATTCCAATGCCATTTCGGCAATTAAGGTAGGTTTGGTTATCCTTCTTGGGGCTGAGTTGGGGCGATTAGTAAAATTCTATATTGTAGACTTTGGGATGGGGTCGTAGAGTAGTTTAAGACAGATAATTATATCGTGATTTCTGTGTGGGGGGCTTATTTGTATTGTGTAGCCCGTGTGGAGGCCTTATGTGATACTTTATTTGTGACTGAGACTGTGTAATCCATAACTTAGCCGAATTAGATATGTGAAAAGGTTATTTGACTTGTAATGTCTACATGAGGGGTTGAGTTGGGGGTTTTGAGCATGCCTGAGTATTATAACATTGTCGAAAAAGGGTAAACGTTTAAATTGAGGTAATCCCTTTCTCTTTACTGTCTATTAAGGGTGAATATCATGTTTAGGTTAAGTTTTGAGAACTTTGAATCTTGTACTACATGCTGAGTTGAATATTAGGCCTTATATGTCGTGAATGCATTCATCCTCATTCATATTATCACTAATCATTGGGAAGTTGAGAACTGTGGAAATTTTTTTTGAGAAAGAAAATGTGATACCTTTCATATATCCTTGAACATGAATAGGTGGCAAGCGGATGAGATATTAGTATCATGAGTCCTTGGCCATGAGATAGGAGGTGAGTTAGTTTATACATTGAGATTGTGATGAGATATATGGTGTGCGAGACCCCCATGGGTCCTGCTTAGTAGCACAACTCGACAAATGTATATTACAGGTTGTGCGACAACCTTGGTACCACGTACTATCATATCATTGCATCATCATAATGATTGCATTGCATTGGTACTGTGATACTTGATCTATCTGTCTAACCGTGATATTGAACTGTATTTATGTATTTGCTTTAATCATGTTGTTTTATATAAATTGGAGGCAGCGTAGCCGAGTGGGGCTTTTCTGCGTGCAGGTGGAAGCGTTCCTTAGTTTATTTATTAGTTTTTAATTAATTCCTTATATTCATTCAGTTAAACCTACTGAGTACGTGTGGATTGTACTCACCCCTACTTCTGTGTCCCTTTTGATGCAGGTACTAGTCAGGTTGTGCAGTGCAGTAATTGATTCTACCGGATACATCATCATCGGATCAGTGGTGAGATCTTAGGAGACGGATCACCGCTAGTCCATCTTTTATTTTCAGTCTTTTCTATAATCAGAGACTTATATTGTGTATTCAGACTCATTTTTTGTATTTAGATGCTCTTAAACTTATGATACCAGGTTTTAGGATAATTTTGTTGTTGCCCTTTTATTGTATTTTTCTGTGGCCTGACTTTCCTTTGGAAGTCTCGTATGGTTTATTTTTAGGTTTACACATCGGGATAGGGTTTGGGATATGTGTTATCATGACCTCGATTTTTGGATCGTCACAGCATAGCATAATTATAATTAGTAAATCTTATGGATGCTTCTCCTTTAGTATTAGTGTATATTAAATGAGATTCTAGTGTTAAGACCCTTCTCTTATTAAATTTTTCTAGGTTCTATTCTAACCCTGCATATTCTTCTAAATTTATTTTTATTGGTTTTATTAATTTTATTCCTTTGTTTCCCATTACTTCAACTACATCATCTACTCTTATTTTAAATTTCGTATTACCACTTAATGCCATTTTCCCTATAAATCCTACACACATTAGTAAATTATTTCCATTATTCATTTCTTTATATCCTTTAGTTTGTATTCCTATCTTAATATTATTTCCAAATTCTCTTAGATTTATCATGAAGTCCGAGATTATGTAAAATATTCCTCCATTATTGGTCATGTCTATTTCTGTTAGTCCTATAATAGATTTTTTAAAATATGACCATCTGTCATCATAGAGCACAACTATTGTTTTAGTTCCTAAATTTTTTCTAGTTAATCCTTTTAATCCTATTACAATTAATCTCATGTGCATTAAAGTCATTTTTGTATTCATTATTCCTCTTAGTGATTCAGGATTTACTAGATTTATTATTGCTATGTCGTTTCATATTGCTGATAATTGTTCTTATCTATAGTATCTATATAGTTGATTATTTCTAGAGAAATACCTTGTGTCATATAATGTCTGAGGGTTCAATAGTTTTAACTGGTTGTGTTGAAAAAATTTTAAATCGCTGTCTATATCTATTATTTGATTCAATTCTTGATTCTCTATTTCGTTTGTGGCCTGATAATATTCTAGTAATAAGGTTATTTGTTATTCTATTGTTTGAGAAACTTATTCATGGTCTTTCTTCGGTTGTTCTTTTCCTACGTGAAAGAAAGTCCATTGTTGAGGTTTTCTAGTTATCTTTGGTCTTTCTTTATGTGGAATTATGTCAATATTTTTTAATTGGGTTATTAATTCGTTTACTTCAGTATTTCTTGATTGTTCAATTTCCTTTCCTTTAACAAGTTTATCTATTTTTGTATTTAATTCTAATAATAGTGCTATTATAATATTATTTTGCTTAATAATAACTTGGTCTAACTTACTTGCTGGCAGGTAACCTGACAATCTTCCAGATCGATTTGGAACTTGGACGTAAAATTTAGTTCCTTTACATAAATTGGGTCTTGATCTTTCATGAAAGAGAAATTTCTTCCAGTTGTTTTATTATCTTCTTTAATTCATTTATCTTAGTAGTTACTACTTCTATTGTCCTGTTATTTTTGTTACTAATTGAGTAGTTCTGATTTCTATTCTTTAGATTTTTCTGTTATTGTCTTAGTTAGCTTTTCTATTTCAAATTTAGTAGGTATTTTTTCTAAATTAAATTTAGTATTTAAATATTGAATCTTTCTATATATTTCTAATTCTTGTGACTTTAAGAAATCAAAATTTTGTTCTAGTTTTTCTAATATTGTTTTCTGTTTACTTTGAGTAGTTTCTATTACTTCTAGTATTTTTACTGTATTTTTATCCTGTTCTTGAACCTTTTCAAAATTTATTATTAAGTCTATTAGTGTATTGTATTGTTTGTCTTCCGAATGTAACGTATGTTCTCCTCTACTGAAATTACACCTTATAACTGTATTTTCTTTAAGTACTCTATACTTCTTTTCAGGGTGAATTCTTAAATCTAAATATTTCAGATTTTTTAATGGATCTATTGTTATTAACTTTCTCCTAAAGGAATTGTTATCTTATACAGTTCTTTTTAAAATTCTATTCTTCTATTAACATATGCTATATCACTTCTGATACCGTGTAAGTCCCACCTTAGTGCACTTAATTATTCTCAATTTTAATAGATCTTTGTAATGTAAATTTTGTAGTCTTGATGATAGGTGATCTGTTTCTAATATTTCTAAATAGGCAGTTAATGTTTTTTTTCTATTTTTAACGTCTTTCTTTATTTCTATTTCTCTATATAAGTACTAATATTTTATTCTTATTTTTTTTTTTGCAAAACGCTACGATCTCATATATTTATATATTATTTCTAGACTTGAGGTGTTCTATTAGTTTATATTCTAAACTAGTAAAATAGCCCGTGCTTCGCGCGGCATCAAATTTAATATTTTGAATAATTGAGTATTACAACCATTTTAATGTTGGTATATATTTGAAATAATTAGTCATTTCTTAAATTGCAACTATTCATAATTCAAAAACACAGACAGAGAGTACACTTATTCTCAATTTCTACAACCTGAATTAGGAAAAAGGCACTATGTTCTATCATAAGCAGCGAATAAATATAACAAAGACTATATTTTTTAATCATCCAAATACAACACAAAGTGGATATATATACACTAGATTAAATAGTTGTAGAATAAATTATCACGGCCATGATTATGAAATAGCGTAAAGAGATTTCTTAATACATAAAATAAACAAATATAACTTCCATCTTAAGTTCAGAATTGTAAAGATCATTAGATATTTTGCATAGTCACCTTGAAGGAGGATGAGAAAAAACATAGATTGGTTATTGTCGGTGATACCTATGACCACAACAAATGTTGTAAGAGGACCAGTTGGATTGCCTTTCACAAATATCTGCTGGTCATTTGTATCTCCCGTTTACTATGCCACCGCCATCAGAGCGCATAACCCGAATTACAGATCGAACCCTCATTCCCATCTGCAAGTGCAGGAGCTCAGCAATGACGAAGACAGAAGGATTTGATGTATCCATACCTCTAAATAAAAATAGGAAAACTGAGAAATGAGTTGAACAATCAAGCACAAGTATTGACAGATTAAACACTATTTTTTTTTAATCATTTTATCCATAATTTCACAGTAGCATCCTCATTCATGCATTCATTCAGATTTAAAACAACAATTGCATCTACTCGACTATACAGTCTAACTATCATTAGTACATCCATCGCTATGCAACAGTAAAATGACCTGGAGTTTTTGTGGGTTCATAAAAGCACAAAAAATATCTATCACCAACTCATAATAGAGAAAAATAGTTGAAACAAATATCTATCACCAACTCAGAATAGAGAAAAATAGTTGAAGTGTCGTAATTCATATTTTTGCATAAAAATATTCTACCCAAAAAATAGAAGCACTAAATTCAATAAGAAATGAACAGTGAAGGAAGATGAACATAAGTGAAAAGAAGTCAGAATTAGGAGGGAAGATGAGGAAATAAGAAGAGACAGAAGAAACTGAAAGCTGAGAAAAGAGTTGAATAATCAAGTAGGAGTATGAAATATTTAGTACAATATTCAAGATAGCAACAACAGAAAGGAGATGGAAACAAAAAAAAGAAAGAGAGAAACAAATAAACCAACCATACCAATAAGGAGGAGGATAGCCGGAACTGTAAACTTATGTACCTTCTTTCCCTTTCTGAAGATCTCTTTCACAAGGTTTAGGTCACTCATCATGTATTCATTATGCTTATTTAGAAAGAAGGCTCCTAAGCATTATTATGGAACAAACCTATTATTGACTAAAACTTATAAATACTGCTGAATTTAATCCGCGAATGCATATATGCTTTATCTTAGTTTACTTTGCAGATTGTTTTTTCTTCTTTTTTTCCCACAAGAAAGCACTTTAAGGAATAAACTCAAAGACCAAGCACACAAGGTGTCGTTTCAGTACTTTGTGTTGTGTTTACTATTGCACTCAAAGTCGAGAAAACTTCAAATTATCTAGTTAATCCTACCAGCAGGTAAAATATAAAAGCTATTGAGTTCATAGAGCAAAACTCAACTCACATGTGCAGATTTCAAACAATCAATAGGAATGTGAAAATTGAAGCTTGTAAGGCTGTAGCAACAACTTCTGATGTGTTTATTGAGAAAAACTCAACTCACGCGATTTAAAACATTAAATTAGAGTACGAAAACTGAAGCTTATAAGGCAATATCAACAACTTCTAATGTGTTCATTGAGAAAAACTCAACTCACGTATGCAGATTTTAAACATTAAATCGGAGTACAAAAACTGAAGCTTATAAGGCGATATCAATATCCAAGAAAAGCTTCACGTTTTCTTTACATCTGATCCTTTGGTTCCATATTAATATTCACTTTTTTATCATCTATATCACAAACAAGATGCAAAACGGAAATTTCTACTTATAAATCAAGACAGTAAGGCAGTGTAAAAGAGCAAAATACCTTGAAGCACTATATTACTTAAGCCGGGAGATCTTTGAGATGAAGCAATACCTAACATGAAAAATATCAAAATAAATCAAAAAAAGAAAAGCCCAGAAAATCAAATACAAGTACCACATGGGGACTGAAGCATGAAATTTAAGTACAATTAGAAGTGGAATTTTAATAACCTTACACTTCTCTTCTAATTCTTTGAGTTGATTTCTTTAATGGCTACAGTACATCAGAAACCATATGTGGAAAAGTATTGGAGCCATTCTGAAGTCATGGGCAATATTTCTATGTAGGACATTATTTCGAACACTTCATGCGCATTCAATAAATCATATCGTATTTCTTTGTTTTTCTCAGAATAAATTTGGTAAGCACTTGTGATCGAGTTCTGCGTTAGTGCACTGATAACAATATAAATACCCTTCTACTATCCCCTTTTTCTATAACTTCCAAATCAAAATCTTTCTAAAAACACAGAGCAATATTAGTTATAAAAGTATTTTTGGCTAAAAACATCCTTTTAACTATTGGACAAACTTAATTTACATCCTTGTGTTATAAAAATGAACAAAAAAACATCTCTTACCTATGTCAAAAATTGCAATATTCATCCTTCCTTTAGTTTCTCGGCAAAAACTAACAGCTATGGTCTAAAAATCAACAGTTTGGCCTGATAACTTGGATTCAAGAAAAGACAAAATTTAAAGTTGAATAAACAACATAAAATACTATATACAACTTGCTTAGTTTTATCATCTACCAATCAATTGATTCAAATCAAATTTGCCAAATGCACACTTAAGACAAAAAAGAACAAATCTATCAAGGAATAAGTCTGAATAGATATTACAATTGAAACATTTGAATAAAAGAACTGTCAGTAATAAATACAATGGAAGACTTATTTTTTAAAAAAGAACTATATTTTGACCAAGTAAATCATCCTTTTATGCAATTGTTGAAGCATTCATATGATAAAGAGTTAGGTTGAAAGATTATACAGAAATGGAGTTTCTTGTACTAAGAATTTCCACTGAAGCCTTTACTTCCGCTGAATCGTCTGCTGTCTTTCTTCATCCGACCCGTTTCCATTTCCATTGTCTGTTGGCCTTTGCTACTTGATCCAGATGGGTTTAGCTCATATTCACTCGTCGAATTACTGTACTGATCACTGCTGCATAAAAGTCGTCACGCGTCGATTACAAGGTTGGGAGGAAAGGTACAGGGAATAGAGCGGGAGGAGAGAGGAAGAAAAATAACCATAACCATTAGTTTTTGTCAAGAAACTAACGAAAGGATAAATATTGTAATTTTTGACATAGATAAGAAATGTTTTTTTGTTCACTTTTATAACACAAAAATATACCTTAAGTTTGTCTCATAATTAAAAAATGTTTTTAGCCAAAAACTCGTTATAAAAAGATGGAGAACGATAGAACAGAGAAGTTTTAGGGAAACTCACTATTTTTCCTTTGTTACAACTTGAACAGCCTAACCACTTTCAAAGCTATGGCAAATTATAGCTGCTGGGGAGAATGCATTGGAAGAGAAGTCAAGGACGCGACCTTTATTTGTTTAATAGAGGAAAATCTAAGAAAAAAAAGGAAAAGGTTTTTTTTAAAAAAGGAGGAAAAAGATGAATATGAATAATGGCTTTAGAAGCATGGAATTTGATTGTTTTATGAGTGCTAAACCCAAATGAAGACGAAGGAGAAGAGATGAATGATGGGGCAAACAGCAAACGGTGGTGGTACGAGCGAAAGAAGAAGACAGCCAAGTAAAGAAAGGATTTTTCAGAAGCGACCAAATGAAACTTAAGAAGCCCCTGTTAAAATTTATGGAGAAAAGGAAAAAATCTTTACAAAATAATAATTTGACTACGAGAGAGTGCTACGTAGGCGGATTTAAGATCCTCTTTTATGTATATATAAGATTAGATATTATAGTAATTAGGTAATCGAGTTTCCTATTGTCTTCTTTAGAGTTATTCAATATGGTATATTCTAGTTATAGACTATAATTCTTCTTTGATTGTTAAATATGTCTTAGTATTTTTTAATGGTCTTCTATCGTAAGTGTCCAAAAATCTTCTGGACTCTGATACCAAATTAAAGACAAAATAAGAAAATATAAGAAAACAAAATTAGACAAGATAAGAAAATATAAGAAAATGAAATTAGAGGAAAGATAATAAAGGGAGAAAGGTGCGTGATAAACTAGAATTTGTGATTTAAATAACAATTATGTTTTCAATCCTAGTTACTCAGTACTCCCTCTCTTACTAAGTTTGTCATGTTTGGTCTTTATTTGTTGATTTTAACCTATATTTTTTTCCTTTTAATTTTTTTTTTATATTACCATGTTCATCTTCCTCTCTTAACATGTGTTCTTAATAACTTCTTCTTTAACCCCATATATATATATATATATATATATATATATATATATATATATATATATATATATATATATATATATATATATATTAGTGTCTTTCACCAGCTATTTGCTTTTTTTATAATTTTATTTCCTATTTAGATTTCAAGAAACAAATATAGTAAAATGTTATTTTCTTCAAATATTTTTAAAGCAAAAAATATTGATTTCTTCACTGTCTTCTTACCATGTACCATGTTCTCTTAATTATAGACTACTATTCTTATTTTTATATTCCAACTTAGATAAGTATTTATTTTCTAATTGTCGTTCTCAAATATGGCTACTACATAGTTTCTATCTCCAAATGATTGAACACATTAAGATATTGCGTTGTTTAACCATGTTAGGCAAGACCAAGTGATGGACTTTATAGTTTTGTGTCTTCTCTATACAATATCAAATAGTAATGTGATTTTGATTTGATATGAAATGTTAAAGGGGAAATTTCATTTATATATAAAAAAAATAAAAAAAATATTCAAAACAACAATATTTTAGCATTTAATAGGATTCTTTAGCTACACTTTCAATATTTATTGAAAATAGCTATATTTTTACTTGTTATAAGGCTGATTTATGTATTTCTTTTTTTGATTTAATTTAATAGAATACAACCAACAATTAAGAACTTAGAGAAAATCAAGGGAGAGAATCTTTCAAAAAAGGTAAATACAATTAAAAAAAGTAATTACTTATGTTACTTCTCTGTAGTCTATTATGGCGTCTTCATCTTGCTCCATAACAAGTCTATTTTGTCATCTTCCTCTTCCTCCATAACAAATTTTGGCATCTTCCTCTTACTCTATATTCAATTTGATTTTTGGGTAACCTAAATCTATCAGGTATGTTTTCAGAATTTTAGTTGGAGTAAATTATGATGAAATGTGAATTTGTTTCGGATTAGTCTCAAAATCAATGGGATTCGAGCACCAATTAATTGATAGTTTTCTGTCGAATTCGTGATGCTTTAGATACAAAAATTCAAAGTTTCATGCTTATATGTATGGAATTCGAATCCTTATGTGGTTGTTGTTGTTTGATCCAGAGCTTATATGGGTATTTGATTTGAATACACATTTTGGGCATAAATCAATAAAATTAGAGAATACATGTTTGTATGTATATCTTTTGAATTTTGTACACTCTTATTTGGTTTTTTTTTTTTTTTTTTCTTACGGGAACAGACCCTACACGAGGCTCCCACCTCTCGTGCACAGTCAGGGGTTAGGCAACACCCCCAAGCCTTAACATAAATAATCAAATTAAAAATACAAGGAGGGGGACATAAACCTTACCTCCGATCCTATGGTGGGTCATAAGTCGGCTAACCTATTAAGGTCGGCTAACTCATCCCCGATACAAAAAAAGATACTAACTATAACTAGAAAGCAGTAAACCTGTGAGAGGACTCCTCCCGGTACAATTCAACTATGAAAGCATAAATGAGGGAGACTCTCCCCTTCCATGAGAAAAAAGAAAAGTAACCTACACTAGTCCTATTCCAACTATGCTACGTACCAGACATAGCTACATTGAAGAAGAACAAGTATACGAAACTTCTATCTCGCATGGGATGGGAAAATTCTTTTCATCTTTGCTCTTTTTAGTCTTGTCGTACCAAGTCGGTCCAAGGAAGTTTGCAGCAACAACAATCACAGTTAAGGTGGATGAAATGATAGGAAGTAAATGTAGCCATAGCAGTCATCTTGCTTGGGATTGTAGTTAAGGAAGCTGAGGGACAGAATATTTGTAAAATGCATTTTGTATGTGGTGCAACCCTGACTTGAGTTGCTGGTTGGAAGTCTATCAGTGTGTGCCTTACACTTTGCATGATTCCAGTTCTGTCGAGGCTGATCAGGGATGTACCTGCACATCCACAAATAAACCAAAAAGGAGTTCCAAGAGTCTTGGATGTAAGTTAGCTGTTGCAGCTGTTGATGGAGTGCATCTGGTATGCATGAAGGGGCATGTGTTACTGTTTTTTCCCTTTTTCTGAGACATTGTGTACCTGCCCAAACAACTAACCAAAGAGCCAAACAAGTATAAGATCTGTGAGGGCTGTTGCAATCCTGTAGGCAGCTTCTTGTTGCCTCCAAAGGTGAGTTGATCAGCTCCTTTGAAGGTACCTTATATGCCAACCAGGATGGGCTTTGAGTACAAGGTTGTCTCCCTCTGTTTGACTCTTTGTGGACCTGTACACAGCTTCTTGTTGCCTTCAAAGATAGAGTGATCAGCTCCTTTGAAGTGTTCAGCTCATTAAAATACCTGCACATGTCCACAAAAACAAGACAACATGCTAACAAGAATTGTAGATGGTCCTTCTGAGCTGCAGTGCTTGTTGCTGCATGTTTCTGTTCCTGCACATAACAAGTGGACATAGCCAGGAGCTCCAGGAAGCTTGAGTTGTAGGGGAGCTGTTGCAGGTTCTGCATCAAGGAATTTGGCATGAGAGTAGTGTTGGTGTGTTGTTGAGTTCCTAAGCTGCCATGTTGTTGTCTCCTCAGATTAGAATGTGAAATGGGAAATAATTCTCTAAAGCAGTCCCAAATATCACTCTTTGCTGCAAGGATGCTGTGGCTGGTTGCAGCTCCTCTTGTTGATGGTCTTTGTAGCTGCTGCATTCCACATCTGTGAAGTTGTTGTTGCTTCCACTCAAATTCAGCTTCAGCACTCTGTGGCATGATATCTGCAACTGCAGCTTCATGGATTTTGCAGCTTCTGATGTTCCAGCAGCCTGCATTCACAATTAAACAACCACACAAACAAGAACAATGGTCTCCCAGATTAGACTCCCATAATGAGTGTTGATGGGTGCTGTTGCTGCCAGGAGGTTTAATAGATGGTGGCTTAGCTATTGGAGAGTTCTTGTGTGCCTGCATACTATCCAATCTCAGTTGTTGACACTCCAGCACCAACCCCTTGATGTGAGTTCTGGTTGCATGGGGGAATTCCACAAGCTGCAAGCTCCAAATAGTGAATTGCTCCATCATGCCACTGCTGTAATATGCATCACACATAGCTGGCCCTCCAACTGTGGATTGATATGTTGCATGTGTACAAGTTCCTGCACAGTCAAAAGGTAGAAGGAAAGGAAAGAAAAAGAAAAATGCTACTCTAATCCTAGGTAGGAAATAGCCAAACAAACAGCAGGATGGTCCTTGTGCAGGGGGTTTGGAGATTGTATTTGATTTGATGGTTGTATTTGTGATATCTTCTATGTAGTTGTTGTTATTACATGTTGATGAATCAATCCAGCAACCTGCATCTATACAACAAACAACCATAGGCAAATAGGAACCTGCACCAGTTAGTAAACAGGAGAGGACCTCCAAGAGAGCTTTGGGTTTCAACGACGCTCGACTAACGTCTCCAATTATCCGATTGAGTTGAAACTTATTGAGATATGTCCAAACAGCCCTTTCTTTAGTTTTGCAAGGTTTGGAGATTTTTTTCCCAAGTTGGAAGAAAAGCCCTCTCTTTAGGCTTAAGGCAGCTGAAATTTTCAATGTCGCTCGCCTAACGCCTCCAATTGTCCGTTTGGGCTGAAACTTCTTGGGCCTTGTCAATATATTATTTTCTGAACCCCTGCAAAGATTGGAGCCATTTGGACAGGTCCTCATGCTGCATCTCACCCTGCACATGCTGACCTGCTGAAGCTTAAGTGCTGCAGGGTGGTTGGAATTTGTGTTGTTGCTTTTCTCTATGTATTTGTGGTTAATGAATGTTGATACATCACTCCAGGATCCTGAAATAATACAACAACCAAAAACAAACAAGACAAGGCATGCACAAACTAGCAAACAGGAGGGGGCCTCAGTAAGGGCTTTGGAAACTATTAACTTTTTCCAAGTCGCTCGACTAACGTCTCCAATTATCCGTTTGACCTGAAACTTCATGATATTTGCATATATGTCCTTTTCTTTATCCCTGCAAATTTTGAAGGCTTGACTCCCAAGCTAGAGCTTCCAATTACCAAGTTTCTCTCTCTTTAGGCTTAAGACTGCTGATTTTTTCAAAGTCGCTCGCCTAATGTCTCCAATTATCCTTTTGAGCTGAAACTTGTTGAGCTTTTCCAAATTAGTATATGATGCAATCCTGCAAAGTTTGGAGGTGTTTGGACATGTCCACTTGGTACAAATCACCCTGCACCAACAAACAGAAAAGCACAAAGGCAAATAATTCTGCAGATTATAATAGCTACTACTATTGTCTTGTATGTGTTCCCTGAAGGTTACAATTTTGTGACTTTGTTGGTGCAGGATGTTGTTGCTGAGTAAGGTAAGAGGCAGGCTGAAATTGCAATACAAAGGACTCCTTATGCATGATCTTGTGGTATTGCATCATTTAGCAGCCTTCCAAAGTTGAGTTGCAGCAGTTGGATTAGGCAAACTTCCACTTGTAGTTTGTTTCATCCTGCTACTGCTGCACCATGGGGCACCTAAGTTTGTTTCTCCAAGGATCCACATGCTGCTGCTCACCTTGAAGTTTTCCAGACCTGCAACTACCTGCATATGCAATTGGAAAAGAAAGGAGGAGAGAGGTACTCTAAATCCTAAATCTATTGGTAAGGAGATTATCCTATTAGAGCAGTGAATTAGGGAGACTCTCCCTTTTTCAATGGACCTGATTATCATTATTAATATCAGTTAATATTTCAATGTATGAAGAAGTTCCTTCAATGTGGTTGATTGATCTTCTTCATCTTGGTTCTCCTGAAGCTAGCCATGCCAGCTTTGTCCATTTTGTAATGTCCCTTGGTCTCTCTTGGAAGCTGCTGAAAGCTGTAGTAGTGTTGTGTATAGCTTTTCATGTGGCTTTCCTTTGAGAGTGAATCTGCAGTGTAATTAGCTTCCCTAAAGATATGCCTGAACTGGAAAGTCTCCAGTTTGCTAACTAATACCTGCAGTTCAGTAGTATAAGCAACAATGTTCCATGGAGGTTTAGCCTCTTGTTTGAGCCACTTGATTAGAAGTTCAGAATCCACTTCAAGGGCTACCCTGCTGTATCCATGTTGTAGGCACCACTGAATACCAATAATTGCTGCCTGCACTTCAGCTTGGTTATTAGAACCACAGCCTAGTGGAGATGCAAAAGCATATATTAACACTCCATTATGGTCCCTTAGAATGCCCCCTGCCCCTATCTTCCCTGGATTGTTAAGGGCACTCCCATCTGTGTTTAGCTTGATCATTGTAGGCTGTGGTTTAGTCCAGCATACTTTGGTTATTCTCAATTCATGTTGGCTTTTTTCAACCATGGTAACCAAATTTGCCCAATTACTTGGCAAATCAATATATGGATACACAGTGGAGATAAGCATATATAGATCTTTGGATATTGAGAATATTACTCTAGTTGCATTAGACTTCTTGCCTCCATACTTGCATGCACATCTATTCTTCCATAGATTCCAACACACAAAAATGAGGGTGGCCTGCATTACTAACTTATGTAGCTCATTGTTAGTTTTGATTAGCCACCACCTCATCAATAGGTTTTTTAGAGGAATGTTGCTGTGTTGTAGACCCCAGTACCCTGAGAAGTGCTTCCATATGTGTTGTGCAAAGTAACCTGATACAAAGATATGCTCTATATCATCAAGACCTGCTCTATAACAATAGGAGCATGCTGCAGGAGCATGTCCAAATGCTACTATTCTGTCATTTGTGGGGAGTTTAAGTCTGAAAGCTCTCCAAAGCAAAAAAGAGGCCTTGAAAGGAATACTATTGTGCCATATGTTGTTGTTAGTGGTTGATCTTGTCTTTTTCTTCCTTACCAACTCCCAAGCTGATGAACAAGTGAAATTACCATGAGAGTTAGGCTTCCAGTAAGCTTGATCCTGCATATTTGGATTGTAGCTGATGGGAATGCTGAGAATTCTGTGCACCAGCTGAGGGGGTGCATGTTTTCTTACTTTCTCTTCATTCCATCCTCCATTTTCCATGAATTCTGATACAATAGAGTTATTCAATCTGGGGAGACTTTCATTGTGGTAAGCTAAGGGACCTACCCCTAGCCAATCATCCCACCAAAAGCTGCTTGTTCCAGACTTAATCCACCACTGTATATGAGGTTCTATATCCTTTTTGTTGCTCATCATATGCTTCCACATTAGGGACTGTCCTGTGTTCCACTTTTTAATGACTGGATGAGCCCTTTGGCAGTATTTTGCTTTAAGGAATTCCCCCCATAGTGTCTTCTTTGATCTGAAAGTCCACCACTGTTTGTATTGGAAGGATAAGCACACATCCTCTAATTTTTTAACACCTATACCACCCTCCTCATAAGGATAACTGAGAGTATCCCAAGAGGTCCAGTGATATTTTCTTCTTTCAGTATCCCATCCCCAAAAGAAGTCAGCAATTAGTCTTCTGATCTGATTCATGGTGGTCTTGGTAGGACTGATAGCTGACAGCAGGTGTATAGGAATGGATTGCAGCACTGATTTCACCAAGGTGACTCTACCTCCATAGCTTAACATTTTAGTCTGCCATCCCCTAATCCTGCTTAGAACCTTAGAAACCATACTAGAGAAGTATATGATCCTTTGTCTTCCTATATATAGGGGGCAGCCTAGGTAAGTGATTGGGCCATGAGTGCATTTGTATCCTATGATCATGCTGACCCTATCCACCACACCAGAGGGAGTATTCAGTGGCATCATGGTTTGACTCTTATCTTTATTGATAAGTTGTCCTGAAATAGCTTCATACAGTTTAAGAGTTTTGGTAATCAGTGTAAGTGAGAAGTTGCTGGTAGATGTGAAAATGATCACATCATCTGCAAAGCTCAAGTGATTTACTTGAGGACCTCTTCTTTCCATCTGGAATCCTGTGTATAAATGATGGTGATGAAGATTGTTGAGAAGCCTAGACAGAACTTCAGCTCCAATGATGAATAAGGTAGGGGATAGGGGGTCTCCTTGCTTGAGTCCTCTTGTAGAATGGAAGAAGCCATGCCTTGCACCATTAATGATGACTGAGTACCAATTGTTTGACATAATCCTCCAAACCATATCAATCAACACTTCTCCAAACCCCATTTTCCTCATGACCATACAAATGAATGACCAAGAGACCCTATCATAGGCCTTGGCCATATCCAGCTTTATCATCACATTATCCCCAGCCTTTGGTCTCTTAATATTGTGGATGATTTCTTGAGCTAACATTATGTTCTCAGCAATACTCCTACCTTTAACAAATCCAGATTGGTTATCTGAGATTAGCTGAGGCAATATAGGAGCAATTCTGATGCTTATCAACTTAGAAATGATCTTGTTAGTGAAGTTGCTGAGAGAAATAGGCCTGTATTCTGATAGGCTGTTGGGATGCTCATTCTTAGGAAGTAGAGCTAAGCATGCATGAGAAATAAACTTGGGAATACCATGTCCATTGAAGAAATACTGGACTAATCTCAGTAGGTCTTCACAGATGATATCCCAGCATGAATGAAAGAATTTCCCATTCATTCCATCTGGTCCAGCAACTGATGTAGGGCTCATAGAAAATACAACTTTCTTCAGCTCATCCATAGTAGGTAAGGCTTGCAGGCTCTCATTCTGCTCCTCTGTAACCATCCTTGGAATGCACTTAAGAACATCTTCCCTGATCAGTCTCTCTTCTCCAGTGAATATTTTTTCAAAGTGTGCTGTGGCAGCTCTTGCAATATTGTCTTCACCTTGAATAGTATTGCCTTGTTCATCACTAATCTGATGGATGAATAACCTTCTTCTTCTTCCTCTGATAATAGCATGAAAATAGCTGGTATTGGCATCTCCATCTTTGAACCAATGAAGTTGACTTTTCTGCTTTAAGATAGCCTTCTCCATCTTCAGATATCTGATGTACTGAGCATTGATCTGATGTAGCTTGGACCTGTTCTCTACAGTATTGTCACTGATTATTTTCTCTTCAGCTTGTCTCACCTGCTCTTCATATTCTTTTACTGAAGCAAAGATGTCCCCAAACTCATTTCTTGACCACTTACTAAGAGTATTAGAAACTCTTTTCAGCTTTTGTTGGAAGGTTCTCATTGGATTTCCTTCCACAGGATTATCCCAACATGCTTTTACAGTGCTAAGGAAATTGTCATTGTCTGTCCAGCAGTTTAGAAATTTGAAATACTTGATAACATTACCTTGTTTTGCCCTACTTTCCATCAATAGAGGGCAATGGTCAGATCCTGTGGAGGCTAAGTGACTGACAGTTGTTACAGGCATGACTTCTAACCAAGAGTCATTAACCATGGCCCTGTCAATCGATAAATTCTTTTTATAGAAATACAAACTCTATTCTTTCTATAAATTCTTTGTTCAATACATAACAATAATGAATATTTTTTTTGTCGTGGAGTACAAATGCTTTTGTAATACAATTGTTATTAAATCTTAATATGATACTAAATTTTGTATTTTCTTAATGATTGAAATATATTCTTTTTTTGGAATATAGATTGAAAATATAGTTTGTATTTAGTTTTGGAATAGAATTTGTATGTTTGTTTTTTGGAATACAGATTGTATGCTATCTGTTTTGAATACATAATTGCACCTAAAAAAAAATACAATTTTGAGAATATAATGGTTGAATGATTTGATTTTTTTAATTCTTTTTTTTGGAATACAATTTAGGTATGGAGAGCATTAGTTTTCTAACATGCATTCTGGACAATAGAATGATGATAATTGCTATGTTGGTTACACAATAGAGGCTATTATGATGAAAGAGTATGCAACATTTAGAGATTTAATGGAGGGGGGTGCAAAATAAATTGGTGTTGATTTGAGATACAATAGTATGAAGCTAAAGTATAAGATTAAAGGTAGCAATATAACTTTGGAAATTGGTGTGGTTCCAAGGGTCACAATAGGAGGTCGTGTAGGAATGGACCGCGTGACTCTTAGTTACTAAACTTTGTATTTCTTCTTTAAAGTAATTCTGAATTTTTTTAGTAATCTGAATTCCTTTGGTATTATTTTGTTGTAGGAAATTACTATGGCTGGTTTGTATTTTTTATATATTGTTGTTTTCAATAACATCCTCAATTTTATGTATTTTGTATGCCGTTGATTTTTTAAAAGAATTGTAGTATAATTTGACTCACTTATAAAAAGATACTATATGAATATAATAGTAAGAATCAAAATAAACATTAAGACACATACACAGAAAAACTATATAATGTTATGCAAAAGTGAGAATGAATAGAAGTTATTTATGTGATACAAGCATAAATGAATACAGATTTAGGAATATTACTACTTTCTGAATACAGGTTAGGAAGGATACAAACAGAAATGATAAATTTATCGCTTGTAATGAATAGGAAGGATACATGTTATCACTTATAATGACTACAAGTTGTTTATATCATATGAATATGAATGAATACAGATTTAGGAAGGATTCAACTTTCTGAAAAACAAATTATAGATATATACATTGGAATGAATATAAACCAGGAAAAGGATACAAGAATCTAAAAAAAATACTACAGATTCTTTGAAATAGATACAATTATTCTTGATATATTGTCATATTTAATTGTATCCACATTTAAAATATTTGTAATTAATCATTGATGAAATATAGTCGTAGGAATTATTTTTTAGATACATAAATAAAAATTGAAAATATAATATATCTACTAAAGAAAATGCATTCAATAAAACAAACTGATCTTGCAATCTTTCACTGCTCTTGCACTCTGTCCATGGCTTGTGGATCTTAGGATGTGCCTTGCTATCAATTATAACTTTAGTTTCAATCTTCTGCTGACCATAATTTCAAAGAAGGGTGGCATATCAAAAATACCAGCTGGATTGACTTGGTCATAAGACATACTCTGCATATACAAGCATAAAAATACCATAATCCCTGCATGCAATCAAAAGTTAAACCCCCCACCCCCCTCCCAAAAAAATAATAATAATTATAATTGATACAGAAAAGCCTGTAACAAGTAATAGGATATGTTGCAGTAAAAACATATGTACCCAAGTAACAGGGAGTGTGATTTATCCTAAATGATTTGTATCCTAAGTGTGATTTGTATCACACTACATATAGCATACAAATCACACCTAGAATACATTAACAGATAGAATACAAATCACACTAGATGTATTCTAAAGTGATTTGTATCCTAAGTGCGATAGGTATCCCACACTATAGAAAAAATCTACATACATGAGTGGATATATTATCATACTGGATACAAATCACACTTTTATTTTCAGTAAAAATGATATATAAAATAAATTAAGTGACATATTTATTAGAATGAATACAAACTAAAAAAAAGAAATACAATATTTTTAAAAAAATACAACTACTCTGTGAGAGAATAAAAATTTGAAAATGATACAAAAAAATTAGTTGGCAGACCCTTCTGAAATGAATACAAACCAATAAGAAATGTAATTTTCTTTAAAAAATATACTATTTGTCGGGAAGAAAAATAACTGACAGGCGCCAATTGCTAAGAATACACATTCGGTAGGAATACAATATTTTCCCAAGCTATTAGAGGGGAATCTACAATGTTTTCCTCTTTGAGTCAACTATTATAACGGAATCTACAATATTTTCTCAAGCTAAATTTCTAATCCCAAATTGAGAAATTGCTAATAACCTACACCCAAAAAATTAAAATTGCAAGAGATAACTCAAATAAAAAAAATTTGTAAAAATATAATAAAAAATTGAAAAAGATCTCTCAAAAAACGAATACCTGAATCAGTGGGACTGGAATAATCTATGTGTATATTTTTACAAATTCTGAAAAAAATAAGAGGGAGCGAAATAGACAAAAGCTGGAAGAGGAGAAGAATGGGGGGAAATAGAGAGAGAAAAATATTTTAACTTTTAGTTAATTTGAATTTAGAGAAAGTATGAGATAATTGAAAGAAAGAGGGAAAAAATTAAATTGTGCATAAAATATGAGATAAAAATCAGATAATTTAGGAAGGGACTTAGGATACCATTATTTTGCTACTTGACTAAAATATTATCCTTTTTACTAATATTTTTAAAGTGTAGCTATTTTCAATGAATAAGTTGTAAAATTTGCCTAGTTAGCTAATTTAAAGTTTACCAAAAATATAGTTCATTTCACTTTACAGAAAAAATAGCCCAAGAGGTCATGGCCTCCATAGAGCTCGACCCAATGCCATTAATCAATTTTTTCTTCCTTATTTTTTTCAGTGCTAATTTTTTTAAAGAAAAAACTTATTTTTGCCGTCTTTTTATCCAAAACTTTTTCATGTATCAATATTTTATAAATGGTGTAAAAACAAGTATATATGATGTATAAATAGTTGCGTAGTGTATATGTAATGTATCAATATTTTATAACAACAACAACAACAACAACCCAGTGCAATCCCACATCGTAGGGTCTGGGGAGGGTAAAGTGTACGCAGACCTGACTCCTACCAATGTAGGACGGCTGTTTCCGAAAGACCCTCGGCTCAGTAGATGCATAAAAAAGGTCAGACAAGAGTATTAAAAGTAGATAAATAGATAACGAAATAATCAAAGCACAAAAAGCAGTAAGTATTATTAGATAGTAACATAAATACCGTAAATCAAAGTACAAGGAATCATAGTGCATTAATACGCCTGCGACTAAGGGGGAGAAATGCCACTATGTGCTAGCCTTCTACCCTAATATGTGTCTTCCACACCCTCCTATCTAAGGTCATGTCCTCGGTAAGTCGTAAATGCGTCAAGTCCTGTCTGATCACCTCTCCCCAGTATTTCTTCGGCCTACCCCTACCTCTTCTGAAACCATCGATGGCCAACCTCTCACATCTCCGCACTGGTGCATTTGGGACTCTCCTCTTTATATATAATGTATATATAATGTATTGGTATTGTATAAATAGTGTATAAACTGTCACGATCCGATTTCTTAGGTCATGATGGCGCCTACTATGATCCATCAGTAGAAAAGATGACCCATATCCTGAAACTGTGAGTAATGGGATGTCAGGATATAAGACCAACAATACAACTAAAACCAATAATAAAACACCAAAAATATCACTGAACGGCGAAAGCTAAACGAAATATATACAAATAAATAGATCCCTCCCAGAACCTGAAAGTCACATATACAGAGCTACTACAAAAAGAGTACAAGTCTCAAAAGTAGACCACAGAAAAAGGGCTGTCTCAAAAGGTAAAAGATATGCAAAATTTATGTATGGAGGGAGATGAGTAAATGCAGGATGTTATGTGCTCACCCTCACCTCCGATCAAGACAACAACTGTCTTGAATTAGCATCGATAGCTTGTACTCGAACATGCATCATGAAAATAGATGCAGAGTGTAGTATGAGGTTCAAAACAATAAGTACCCAGTAGGCATCATAGGCCGACTGGGCAAGATAAGCAAAAGCAAACTAAAATGCGAGAAACTAATCACAACTAAGGACAGAACAAGAAATCAAGGTAGGTATGTACATGAGTGTATTCAACACACAAAAAGAAGTAGAGTAGCTAACTAAATTTACTAGGCTCCCATAAACCCGACGGGTACGCCCGTGCATAAATCTAAAAGTAACAACCTGAATGGACTCCCATAAGTTTGATAGAAAGAAAGTAGAAGTAAAACGAATGGGCCCGATGAAGTTCCACTAATGGCACAATTTCCCACGGACTTGAACCGAACCATCCTGAAAGCTAGAAGATTTAACCCAAAGCTAAGAATAGATAAGGACTTGAACTGAAGATTCATCAGAAGATCAAGGAATCGAATTGATATTTGAAAGAAACCAAGGACTTGAACCAAGTTAATAGATAATCATGGACTTGAACCAAGTGTAAAAGGAACCAAGTACTCGAACCCCAGTAATAGATAATCGTGGACTTGAACCATGTGTAAGAGAGACCATGGACTTGAAAAGGGTTATGGTAGTTGGGGACTTGAACCAAAGCTAATGAGGAGCGATGAACTTGAACCAAGGTTGATAAAAGCGAGGGACTCGAACCATGGCTAAGTAAGGCCAGGTACTTGAACTGAGGCAATAATACCAAGGTAGGGATTTGAACCCCGCCCGATGGAGTAAATTTGGGACTTGAACTGTAATGACCCTCCAAGTCATTTTCCTAATACTACTTCCATTTTATTGTTTAGATCATTCCTATAGCGACCCCAGGTCATTTATGACATACTTCCCCCAGTAGCACGATCGCTCAGTCATTCATTTGGGTTTTAGACCTGTTTCCCTATTTTAAAGCTTTTATAACTTGAAAAGTTGGTTTGAATCATAGCTTCAGGAAAATGACCTCAGAATAGAATTTAATGGTTTCATTAGCTCTGAAATTGGCCAAATTAGGCTAGCAGCGTGGTCGGTATAAGTACCGAGGCAACTAGTAGGAGTTTGAGGCCATTTGGTGCTTTTTTTTCTCAGAACAGACCCTACACGAGGCTCCCACCTCTCATGCACAGTCAGGGGTTGAGCTGCATCCCCAAGCCTTAACATAAATAAAATTATAAAAATACACAAAGGGGGACATAAACCTTACCTCCGACCTTAAGTTGGTTCATAAGTCAGCTAACCTACTAAGGTCGGCCAACTCATCCTCGATACTAGATTGAAAGTGATAAACCTATGGGAGGACTCCTCTCGATACAATGCGACTAAGAAAAAACATAAATGAGGGAGACTCTTCCCTTCCATGTAAATACAAAAATTAAACCTACACTAATCCTATTCAAATAAGCTATATTAGAAAACATAGCTAAATCGAAGTAGGTCAAGTATATGAACCTTCCTATTTCCATGGATTGAGATCAATCTTGTCATCGTTGTCCTTCTTAGGCTTATCGTAACAAATTTATCCATATGATGCGAGTGCGACAATCAAAAGGGTTGGATTGTGCTGTTGTTAGTTTGGGAATGTAGAAGAGTACCTTATTGAAAAGACTGGCTTTTGTAGGGTCGCTCGACTAAGGTCTTCAATCATCCATTCGTGATGTAACTTCTTGAGCTCTCTTATTTTTAGAGTTACTATAATCCTGCAACCCCAAAAGGTATTTTGTTGTGGTATGGTTCATGTTGTTGAATGTTGTTGAAAGATGCTGAGGTTGTGAACTACTCCTGGATGTGCTGCTACAGCCCTGTGTATTCTCTCTTGAAGCTTTTGCAAATTGTTGTTGCAGCTGCTTAGTATTTGTGGCTCTCCACAGATGCTGTATATGTCTTTGTAGCTCACTGAAATCTACAGGACTAAGGTAACAAGAAACAACAAAACAAATATCCAAACAAGCCTCCTAAATTTCTAAAATTTCTGGAGTTGTTGGAGTTACATCTTTTTGTCTTCTCAATGTGTGCCAAGTGTTGTGAATTCAGCTATTGTTGGATGGGCCATCAACCTGCAGCGCACATGTAAAAAAGAACAAGCACAGATGGTAGTGGTGGAGTTGTTGCAAGCCTATATGTCAAGCAAGCAAATAAACAAACAAGGCTCCTGCCACATCCTGTATCTGCACAACTAAACAACCAAATAAACATGCAAAAATTTGTAGTTTTGTGTGTGTTGCAGGCTGCTAAGGTTGTTATTAGATGATGATGTTGTTGGAAATTATAGCTTGTAGGCTGTTGTGGCTTTGAGTTTATACTCTTGCCCTCCCTAGTAAATGGTTTGGTTTCATGGAAGAATTCCACTGTTTGGCAGGGGGTAGTTCCATATTTGCTGCATAAACCAAGGAATCTAGAGCTATTGCTTGTTGATGGCTTCCAAAACATCTGGAGTTGTTGTTGTTGGTTGTTACTTGTTGTAGGCTTCCAAACAGCCTGCCTTCTCCAGGCTTCAATTCTATTTTGTTTGTTCTGGTTGCTGGTAGTTTTTGTTGTAGTTGTGTGTTATTTTTAGTGAGGGATATAGCTCCACTTTTTGCTTTGTTGAGGGCCACATCTCTGGAAACATCCACTAGAAGAGGTTGAAGTTATACATAGATGTGTGTTATTAGTTGTGTTTATTTGGAAATTCAACTGAAGCAGCTGTGGTGTTGGCTGCTGCTGATTCTTCCCAAGCTCACAAATGATGTATGTTGTATTGTAACTCCAGGTACCTGCAAATTCATAAGGACAATCCAACAAAACCAAACACAAACAAATACAAACAGAAAAGGACTTCCCCAAGTTGATGTGGCTAATAAAGATTTGCTATGTATTGGACCAATTGTTGTTACTGTAATTCCTCTTGTTCTTATTGATGATAAAGCATTCTAGGTTCTCCAAGAGTGTGTTGGAAAATGTTGGTGGAGGGATTTATATCTTGCAGGCTAAAAGAAGTCTTTGCAATAGTCTTGCATACCAGACTCCTAGGTGTCAATTGTTGCATATTGCATCTGTTGTACCAAACACAAGCAAGGCTGTACATGTTCTTCTTTCCATATTGTAGGTCATATTGCAATTGTGATGGTCTCTTGGTTGTCCAATCTGCAAGGTGGAACTTGTCATTGCTAAATTGAATCAGCTTCTGTGTATGCTCCTTCTCAGTCTGCATATCAGTAGGTTGGTTCCATTATTTTAGCTCAGCATCATACTTGTCTATCCCAAGCTTAGTCCAAGTTATCAACTGTTGCATTTTGCCATTGTTAAACCAGAAATTAAACTTGACTGGCCCTTCACTAGTTGGATGACATGGTGCATGTCTACAGGTGCCTATACAATCAAAAAAGAATAAGAAAAGGAAGAAAAGTTCTAATCTACTCCTAACTATAGAGTTAGTATGGTTATTTTATGAATGCAAGGATCAAGGGAGATGTTCCCTTTTATAGTGGTCCTAACTGTAGAACCTTCAAAATAACTATATCTATGCATAGTAAAAGCCAAATTGAAGATTAAGCTGGACCAACAAGGCTGGAAAGGTCATGGAGGTTTCTTGATTCTCTTAAGTCTTCTTCTTTTGAAGTTGGCCATTTCCAGCTTGTCAAGTTCAAGGTATGCTCTTGCCTCTTTAGGAAGCTCATGCTTAGTGAGATACAGCTGTGGGGTAGTGTATTTATGACTATGTTTGGACAAGATATCAGCTACAAAATTGGTTTCTTTATAAGTGTGGCTACATTTGAAAACCTGGAACTGATGGCTGATTTCCTGCAGTTGTTGAAGCTGTGCCTTGACATTCCATGGTGGTTGGGCTAAGTATTTTATCCATTTGATTAGGAGCTCAGAGTTTACTTCTAGGATCACTTTTGTGTATCCTAATTAGAGACACCAAGTCAAACCAAAGATGGCTGACAACATCTTAGATTGGTTGTTTGTGCCTTCTCCAAAAGGGGCTAAAAAGGCAAAGAGAAGATCACCTTGAGGGTTCCTTAGCAGTCCTTCCCCTCCTATTTTTCTAGGGTTGTGAAGTGCATTATTATCAGTGTTCAGCTTCACCATGTGAGCTAAAGGTTTCTTCCAATAGACAGTACTAACAGTGACTTCATTAGTACATTTTTCCATAAGAGGGACCAGTTTCCTCCAGTTATTTGGCCAGCTGATATAAGGGTATGTAGTGCTCAGCAGGTTGAAGTTGTCTTTGAACACTAAGTATATCACTCTTGTAATGCCTTTGCAATTTGGCCTATAGTTGACTTTGATCAACATTCTTAAAAAACATGTTCGGATGAAAATTCTGACAGCGCGGTTAGTTCCAGAATGTTAAGTTTGGTCTGGAACGACCCTTAGTTTGCTTTTTGAGGATTCCAATCTAATCCCGAGGCCCCTTATAGAATTTGGCTCAAAATGGCCCTTGGATGTGAGATCCTCTTTCATTTATAATGACCTAGTATGGAAATTTTGACTGCACTATTGAGTCCGGAATGTCAAACTTGGTGGGGCAACATATCTCATTTGCGTGTATGGGATTTTGAATGAATTTTGAGGACATCGTTCGAATACTTGAGACTTGAGAAATATCAGATTTTTAGTTGATATGTGTTGAAGGAAGATCTACTCTCCGCGATTGAGGGCCTTTGGCCACATTCGCGGAGGTCTGAGATTTTGTTCTCTTTATTTGTGGAGCCTTAGCTGCGTTCGGGAGGTGTAGGTCCTTTGCCTCCGTGTTCGCGAGGCCTTAGTAGTGTTTGTGGAGGTGTGAGAGCCTTGCCTCCGCGTTCGTAGGCCTATGGCCGCATTTGCAGACCACTGTAATCACGTTCTCGAAGGCCATTTTTGGTCTGTTACTTAGAATAAAAAGACTTTGTGAGGCAGCTTTGTATCATTTTTCTAAGGGCGATTTCTCTCTCGTTTGGAGCTCAATTTAGGCAATTCAAAGGTCCAAGTTTAAGGGAATTTCATGAGGAATCGTTTGATGAGCTTGGAATCATGAGGGAAGGCTTTATGTGAGGTAAAACTTAGAATTTAGCTATTAGTTGTTATACTCATCTTTATGTTGTAGCAGCTCTGTACTTGTGACCTCCAGGTTCTAGGAGGGATCTTTAGATTTATATATCAGGAATTGGTTTTTCTTCCACTTATGTTAGTATTATTTATTCATGATTAGTTTTTACCTTAAACCTATTAGTTGTCGTTCTAGGTTATAGGATGGCTTATCTACTAGTAGGTTATAGCAGGTGTCATCATGACCTGAGAAATTGAGTCATGACAAGTTGGTGTCAGAGCCCCAGGTTTGTTGGTCTCACTTGTACAGAGATAACATCTAGTAGAGTCTTGCGGATAGGTGCGGAGAGGTCTGTAACTTATCTTTGGGAGACTACATGATGTCACTAGGAGTGTTCTCTATATTGTATCATTTCGTGCATTTTTATGTCTTATTGATTTCATAAAATCTCATTTGTTCAACTCTTTCACAGGGATGATTCATATACATGGTACTGCCTGTGATGATGACCCACTAGTATCGGGAAGGCCTAGAGGCCGGCCTTATAGAGTAGGTAGAGTCGGGAGCAGCTTCAGCTCCTGACCTAGAGATAAAGCCGTAGCTGGTAGAGGAGCTTCAGAAAGCTCCTATTCATCTTCAGCCGAAGGGGCCACCACCAGCAGTATCGCCTCCAGCTATACCAGTTACGACCCCAGTACTACAAGCAGTAATTACGTAGCTACTCATGGATTTTGGGGTTATACCACAGGCCACAGCCCTAGTAATGGACATACCAACACCGCAAAACCTGCTCACCCAGCTAATATCTGAGGTTTAGCCACCTCCACCGGTTGTTGAGCCCCCACTTATGGTTCATAGGATGTCATGTCACTGCAGTAGTAGAAGATGTTAGGGGTCTTTTATTAGCTGTCACCCTTAATATTTTCTAGAGCCATTGGCGAGGATGCCATGGAGTTTTTGACTACATGCCAGGAGCAACTCCAATCCTTGGGTCTTGTTGAGTCCAAAGCGTCAACTTTACCGCCCACCAGTTCAGAGGATCATTAAGGTAGTGGTGGCACTTTTATTTGAAGTCCAGACCAGCTGTGTCACCATGATGGGTCACCACTATTGATCTGGGCCCAGTTCTTGAGGCCTTTATGGCTTGATAAATCCCTAGGAGAGTTCGGGACTGACTCCAGGATAAGTTTACTCGATTGGCGAGTATGAGGCCAGTTATCATCAGCTATCCCAGCATGCTACTAAGTTTCTACCCACTTAGGAGGAGCGGGTACGATGTTTTATGCATGGTTTAAGGCCTTACCTAAGGTCGGGGACCGAGCACTTGGTTTCTACGGGCCACTCTTTTCTGGATGTGGTGGATCATGCCCGCACCATCGAGATTATTCATCGTTAGGCCCAAGGAGGCAGCGATAAGAGGCCCAGGCATCAGGGCAGCTATAGTGGGTCCTAGTCTAGGGGCCATGATAGTTATGACAGACCCCGCTAGGGATTCTAGTAGGATAAGTACCAGCAGGGTCAGACTAGCTGGCTCGTTCACGCCGCCCTGCCAGCAGCTGAGGGTAGTCATCCCTATTTGGGGGGTTCATCGAAGGGTAGAGCTCGAGGGGATCAAGTCTGCTTCCTTCCTACCACGGATGAGTTATAACAGATCACTCAACTTCATAATGCTTTGATTGTCTCTCACTGGAGCATTGGGCTAGAGAGTGTCCCGACCAGACTAGACCATTGGGAGTATTGACACCTTTACCAGGAGGTGTAGATTGGGGTCAGGGCCACAACGATGGTCACTTGGGTGTTTGGGGAGGTCCTCGGGGAGGTAGGTCAGGTGGTAGGGTAGATAGTTGTGGAGGAAGCCAACAGGACCATTTCTATACTTCTCCGACGAGTGTAGAGGCTAAGGCATCAGATGATGTTATTACAAGTACTATCCTTATTTGTCAGCAGACTACTTCAGCTTTATTTGATCTAGGTTCTATGTATTCCTATGTGTCTATATATTTTTCTCCCTGTCTAGGTATTGTTTATGAGTCACTTGAGGTGCTGTTGCATGTTTTGACCCCGATAAAGGACTCTTTAGTAGTGGATCAGGTTTATAGATCCTTTGTGGTGACTATTTAGGGGCATTAGACTCGGGAAGATCTTATTTTACTTAATATAATGGACTTCGATGTTATTCTGGGCATGGATTGTCTATCTCCCCATCCTGCGGTTTTGGACTGTTATGCCAAGACCATTACATTAACCATGCCGGGCATTCCCCTGGTCTTGTGGGATCATATCCTTTATGCGGGCCCGATGGCTAGTTGCATCTAGGTGCTTGACATACTTAGTATATGTCCATGATGTGTCTAATAAGGCCCCTACTATTAATTCAGTTTCTGTGGTTAGGGAGTTTACTAATGTCTTTCCTACTGACCTACCTGGCCTACCCCAGAGAGTGATATTGACTTTTGCATAGATTTAGAGCCGGGCACTAAGCCCTTTTCTATTCCACCTTACCATATGGACCCCGTAGAGCTGAAGGAGCTCACTATGCAGCTTGAAGATCTTTTAGGTAAGGGATTTATTCTCCCAAGTGTGTCACCGTGGGGTGTACTCATCTTGTTTGTTAAGAAAAATAATGGGACTATGCAGATGTGTGTTGATTACAGGCAGTTGAACAAAGTGATGATGAAAAACCGTTACCTTATACCTCATATCAATGATCTGTTCGACCAACTCTAGGGTGTAGCTATGTTTTTTAAATTGATTTGATGTTTGGCTACCACCAATTGCAGATTAGAGCAGCTGACATCCCTAAGACTGCTTTTCGGACTCGCTATGGCCACTACGAGTTCCTTGTGAAGTATTTTGGGCTTACTAATTCCCCCACAGCTTTTATAGACCTTATGACTCGAGTATTCAGGCCTTATCTTGACTCCTTCGTGAATGTATTCATCAATGATATACTAGTATACTCGTGGAGTATAGAGGAGCACGCGCAGCATTTGAGGGTTGTGCTCCAAGCTTTGAGAGATCAACAGCTTTATGCTAAATTCTCAAAGTGTACGTTTTGATTGGAGTCTACAGCATTTTTGGGACACTGGTGTCCACAAAGGGTATCATGATAGATCCAGTGAAGATTAAGCCTGTTCGTGGTTGGGCTAGCCTCATATAGGTTATAGATATTCAGAGCTTCTTCAAATTGGCTATGTATTATAGGCGTTTCATTAAGGGTTTCTCCACCATTGCAGCCCCATATTCCTATTTTACCCGACAGGATGTTCCCTTTGTGTGGTACGAAGAGTGTGAGTCGAGATTTTGGAAGCTCAAGGAGTTTCTCACCACCTCTCCTGTTATTTCTCTTCCTATTGAGAGGGAGAGCTTCTCTATATATTATTATGCTTTTAGTGTAGGTATTGGGTGTGTACTGATGCAATGGGATCAAGTTATTTCTTAACCTTCCAGATAGTTAAGAGTGCATGAGCGCAACTACCCCACTTATGACCTAGAGTTGGCGGCGGTATTTTTTGCGCTCAAGATATGGATGCCTTACTTATACAGAATCCATTGCAAGATATATACGGATCACCGTAGCTTACAGTACATTATGAGTCAAAGGGATCTTAATTTTAGAAAATGGAGCTGGATTGAGCTATTAGTCGATTATCAAATATCTATCCTCTGCCACCCGGGCAAGGCGAATATAGTAGTAGACAGCTTGAGCCGGAAGATGGAGAGTATAAGTAGTTTAGCTTATTGTCTGCTGCGGAGTGACCCGTAGACTTAGACATCCAGTCTTTAGCAAATAGGATGGTCAGGTTGTTCATCTCAGATTTTAGAGTGATTTTAGCTTTTGTAAGAGCTCGGTCATCTCTATTGGATCGTATTTATGGACGACAATTTAAGGATGGAGAATTGGTAGAGCTTTAAGAGTTGGTATTGGAAGGCAAGGGTGGCGAGGCTTCTATAGATTCAGATGGGATACTACGGTTTGATGATCGCCTTTGTTCTCCAGAATTGGAGATTTTATTCAGTTGATCCTTCGCGAGGCCCACGATTGCAGGACTATTCATCTGGGCACCACAAAGATGTATCGGTATTTGAGAAAACATTACTGGTAGTATGGCATATGGAGAGATATAACTGAGTATGTATCCCATTGTTTAAGTTGCCAGCAGTTTAAGGCCAAGCATCAGTGGCCTGATGGAGTGTTTTAGAGATTACCCATTGCCGAGTGGAAATGAGAGCGGATTACCATAGACTTTTTGATAGGATTACCTCAGAAACCCATAGGGAATGATGGTATTTGGGTCATCGTTGATCGATTGCCCAAGTCAGCACATTACTTGCTAGTACAGTCCACTTTTACTATAGATCATCTAGTTTGGATCTATATTCAGGAGGTGGTCCATCTTCACAGAGTGTCGCTGTCCATTATATCAAATATGGGATCGTAGTTTACTTCATGATTTTGGAGGGCTTTCCAGAGAGAGTTGGGCACCCGGGTTGATCTTAGCATGGTATTTCATCCACAGACTGATGGCTAGTCAGAGCATACTATTTAGGTTCTAGATGATATGTTGCGAGATTGCGTATTAGAGTATGAGGGTTATTGGGAATAGTAATTGCCTCTGACAGAGTTTGCGTGCAACAACAACTACTACTCTAGTATTCAGATGGCCCCGTTTGAGGCCTTATATGGTAGGCATTGTTGCACTCTGATTGGTATGTTTGAGACTTTAGAGCCTGCGCTGCACGGTATTGATTTACTTTAAGATGCCATAGCTTGGGTCCAGGTTATTCAAGATAGGCTGAGGACAGGTCAGAGTAGGCACCAGAGTTATGTTAATCGCAGGCGTCGACCCTTGCGCTTTAAGGTTGGAGATCGAGTGTTCTTGCGGGTGTCACCCTTGAAAGGCATGATGAGATTCGACAGGCGGGGTAAGCTTAGCCTAAGTACATCGATCCATTTGAGATTCAAAGGACAGTTAGAGAGGTTTCTTATGATTTGGCTTTGCCACCCGCATTTTCAGCTATACACCCTGTTTTTCATGTTTCTATGTTGCGCCATTATATTCCAGATGAGTCTCACGTGCTTCAGTATGATTCTAGCCAGAGATGTTTGCCAGCTTCATTCTAGGTCCAACCCTGGAGTTAAGGTATAGTGTCTCCATCATCCGATTGAGAAGACTATCTAAGAGACCGAACAAGAGATGCAGGAGCAGTTCCCCAGCTTATTTGAGCTTCCAGGTATATCCTTGTCTTTACTTTCGTCGATGAAAGTTCTTGTAGTAGTAGATTTTGTAATGACCCTCATATCATTTGCCTAATACTGCTTCTGTTTTGTTGTTTAAAGCATTTCTATAGCGACCCTAGGTCAATTATGAACTGGTAGCATGGTCACCCAATCGTTCATTTGGGTTTTAGACCTATTTCCCTATTTCGGAGCTTTTAGAACTTGAAAAGTTGGCTTCGGTCATTACTTTAGAAAAACGAACTCAGAACGAAATTCTAACCATTCCATTAGCTCCAAAATGTCCAAATTAGGCTAGTAGCATAGTTGGTATAAGTATTGAGGCAATTGGTACGAGTTTGAGGCCATTTGGTGCTTTTGCCTTTGAAATTTGGCCTATAGTTGAATTTGGTCAACATTCTTGGAAAACACACTCGGATGAAAATTTTGACAGCGCTGTTAGTTTTGGAATATCGAGTTTGGTATAGAATGACCCTTTATTTGCTTCTCAAGGCTTTCGGTCTAATCCAAAGGCCCATTCTAGAATTTGGCTCAAAATGGCCCTTGGGTGTAGGATCCACTTTCAATATTAACGACCTTATAGTGAAATTATGACTGCTCCATTGAGTCTGTAATATCGAATTTGGTGGGGTATCATATCTCGTTGATGCGCACAGGATTATGAATGAATTCCGAGCACCCTATCGGAATACTTGAACTTGAGAAATATTAATTTTAGTAGATATTTGGTGCAGGGTGATCTACACTCCGCGATCGCGAGCCTTTGACTGCGTTCGCGGAGGTGTAGGTCATTTGCCTCCACGTTCACAAGGCCTTAGCCGTGTTCGTAGAGATGTGAGAGCTTTACCTCTGTATTCGCGGGCCTATGGCTGAATTCATGAAGGTTAAGTATCTTGACTTCTGCATTCGCGAACTACTGTAGCCGCGTTCACGAAGGCCATTTTTGGTTTTTCACTCTGAATAAAAATACTTCACCAGGCAGCTTTGTATCATTTTTCTAAGGGCAATTTCTCTCTCATTTGGAGCTCAATTTTGGTGATTCAAAGGTCCAAGTTCAAGGGAATTTTGTGGAGAATTTGTTGGTGAGTTCATAATCATGAGGGGAGGGATTGTGTGAGGTATAACTTCAAATTTAGCTACTGGTTGTTATGTTTCCGAGTTAGAATTGTATTGATTTTTGAGAGGTTGGTTCTTGATCATTTTGATTCCGATTACAGTGATTCTTTAGGCTAAACTGTGGGGTTTTCTGCAAGGATCATCATGGTGCTATTGGTTTAGGTCGAGGGAGCATCATTTTTGGTAATTTACTTTTCCTAAGATGTTGTCTTTTTCCATTTTCTTAGCTAGAACTTGGGATTATGTTGCATGATCATGTTGATGCTGGGATTGGGTGTGAATTGTGTTCCTTTTTGGAACACAAGCTGAGGGCAGTAATTAGAACCTATTTTTGGGGTTAATTTTGGAATTCTGAATATGGGTCCCATATTTTCTATTTTAGACCCCAAAATTGGTCTATCTCTGAAAATTATGAAATTAGTGTCTAAACGAATGTAACAATGTTGTGATTCTATTTTTGACAGTGTGGCGGCATTTTGAGGCCGTTCAGAAGGGAAAAGCTTCGGCATAATAATTTGGAGCTTGCGTGTTCAGCCTACAGGTAGGATACGACTTTTCTTTCTTTAGATTGAGCTGGAATGTGTGAAAGCATGTTCAAATAGTTGAAATTTGGGTTTGGTAGCTTAACTACATATCTTAGGTTTTAGAAATCATGCTTTAGGTTTTATCAGTTTTTTCTGGTATTTGGAAGCAAGCGTATCATTCAGTTATTTGTTAGTATGGTAAGAAGAGTTGAATGAGCATGTTGTTGATATTGTGGAGCATGTTGGCCTTAGTATATGATGTAAACCTGCTTTAGTTTCCCCGAGTGTTTCTTCGGTGGACTTAGATCTTTGTAGAATAGTATAGAGGGCTAGTGCCTGGTAGTTTGGCCTTAGCTAAGTGGTACCCTTTCCCATAAGAATACCCTCATCCATAAATCGGTATAATCATGACTTTTGAGATGCGTCGATGATACTATACTTTGTGATCATTCAATTTTGGCTCCATTTTAAGTTTTGGTGGTATATCAGTTGACTTATTCGGGAGGAGATACTCAAAGTGGTTATTATCTAGTTGGAAAGGAGAATATTCGGCACCATGGTATGAATTATCTGTGACCATCCGGGTATGTAGTCCTAACCTTCGTTCTAGATTTCCATCGAGAAGCATCTGGGTAACAAGCCCCGCCCTCTGTCGACTGGTGTTATGGCGAGCATCCGGGTACCCAGCTTGGTCCTTGACCGTACTGATAGTTTCTGGCGAGCATCTAGGTACACAACCCCGACTTTGACCATCTTGACTACTTAGGCGAGCATCTAGGTCCCAGTCCCATCCTCGAACCCTAAAGTACTCCTGCTTTATTGACTCTTCGAGATTCTCGATCGGAAATGACATGGTTCTTCAATTCCTGGCATCATAGATTCTTGTTTCCTAGTCTCGATAGTTGTAGCTACTCTGTGTACTCGGTGGGGTTATGGGGGTTCGTTCAGGTTTTTATTTTAACTTGCGCATGAGTGTCCCCGCTGGGATTGTGGGGGTCTAGTTGGGTGTGGTTAGCAGTAGTTCTCTTAGTTACTACTCTTTCCACCGTAGATGCTTATTATAATTCCTCTTTAGGCTTATTCCTCTCTTTCATATTGTTTTTACCTCTCCTGCTCATTCGGCCTATGATACCTTTTGGGTACCTACTGTCTTGGTACTCATACTACACTCTGCATCTACTTTTGTAATGAGGGACCGAGCACTAGCAACCGAAGAGGATAAATTGAGCCTTTTGCAGACTGCTCTAGAGACCAAGATGATCACTTGCCATTTTGAGATCATTTCTATCTCCTTCAGCTTGGATGGCCCTTCTTTTGCGTTTATGAGACTAGCCTGTTGATGTATGTATTTTTGGCCCACTTTTGGGACTTGTATTCTTCTTTATGTTGTAGCAGCTCTGTACTTGTGACCTTCAGGTTCTGAGAGGGATCTTTAGTTGTATATATATGAGGTTTTGATTTTGCTTCCGCTTATTTGTTCAGTTTATGTTAGTATTTTCTCTTCTTGATTAGTTTCTGCCCTCAAACCTATTACTTGTCGTTCCGGGTTACGGGTTGTCTTACCTACTAGTGGGTTATAGTAGGTGCCATCATGATCTAAGAAATTAGGTCGTAATATGAACAACGAATAGATGCGAGTTGGTTAGAATTAAGATCAAGGGACAACTGAGCATTATGGGGAGTACCTCTAATCCGAGTGCCATCAATAAATAACTCTAGCTCGAACCACATCAAACCAAAATTGACAAAGACTTTTGGAACCAGGAACCAAGAATCAAGTGATACGGGACCGATAGAAGAATAGGACATTATGGGGGTAAGGTTCCAAAGATGTGTTACAACCTATCTAAAGCTCAGACTATCAAACTTAAGTCTACTATATCATTCTACAAGAAGCTAAGTTGTCCAAAACGACGTCAGAGAAGTCTAAGTCCCAACAACACCAAAATAGTGCATGTATGAGACATTTGTCTAAGACTAAACAAAGGACAAACTTGCTTCCAAAGACATCAACCAAAGGCCTGACACACACCACAAAGTATGGATGATCAACAATAACAAGAGACATACTTTAATAGTCCAAAAATTCCCCGAAAATAACACATAGGAATGAATTCTAGAAATTTAGCATGCTCGATGTCCAAACCCCTCCAAGCTCATATTATTCAGTATAAAAATGCCTAAACATGCTCAATATAAAGAGAGGAAAACCGTAGCCTACCTATAGGCCGACCACACACACTCCAACTCACAAAATCAGAGCTTTTCCCTTTCGAACAGTCTCCAAACACTACCAATAATAGAATCAAAATGTCACTACGGTCGTTATGACACCAAAATTAATGAATTTAGAGACGGTCCAATTTTGAAGTCAAAATCAGGAATTGTTGGACTTGTTCCGTAACTCATGGAATTGACTTCGAAAATAGGTTCTAAATACTACCCCCAGCTTATGTTTCGAAAAGGAACACAATTCACACCAAAAATCATCTACAATCCAAACATGCATCAAAATCTCAAGTTTTAGGCTAAAAGTAAGAAAGGACAGCGTTTAGGGACAGTGAATTACAAAAAATGAAGCCCCCACGATCAAAACAATTCACACCACATGTTTCTTGCAGAAAACCCCACAACTTAGCCCCAAGAACCGCTTAAAATGGAGCTAAAACGATCACGAAATAAAACTCCAAAATTTATAGCAATCTTAACTCAAAAAATGCTAAAAACAGCAGCTAAATCCATGATTTTACCTTACACAAAGCCTCCCCTCAAGATTCGGATCTCACCAATAGATTCTTCACAATATTTCCTTGAAGTTAGACCCTTAAATCGCCAAAATTGAGCTCAAAACGAGAGATATATCACAGTTCAAATAATTTGCAGAAGGCTGAAATGTGTGGCCTTTTAATCAAAGTGACAGGCCAAAATTGGCCTTCGCAAACACGACCCAAGTGGCCTGCGAAAGCGGAGGTCAGGTGGATTGACCTCCGCGAACGTGACCCAACGTCTACGAACACGAAGGTAAAAGGAACAGACCTTCTCAAATGTGGTCCAAGCCCCAAGAACACAGAGAGTAAAAGCCCAAGCCTCAGTAAATATGGCCAATAGCCCGCAATCGCGGAGCAATTCCTCCTACACTAGATATCAACTGAAATGCTGATATTCATCAAGTTTAAATACTCCCACGGGGTGCTCGAGATTCATTCAGAATCCCATGTATACAAATGAAATATGCTACCACACTAAATTTCATATTTCGTACTTAATGGCATAGTTAAAATTTCCATACGAGGTCATTACGACTAAAAGTAGATCTCACACCCAGTGCCTTTTTGAGCCTAATTTCCCAATGGGCCTCAGAATTAGATCATAAGCCTCAGCAAGCAAACAAAGGATCATTTATAATTTCATCTGAGCGCATTTTCTAAGAATATTGACCATAGTAAACCATAGGCCAAATTTCAAAGGAAAAAGCACCAAATGGACCCAAACTCGTATCGATTGTTTCAATACTCGTGCTAACCAAAAGTCAAAATTTTGTTCTTAGGTCATTTTCCAGAGGCTATGATCGAAGTAAACTATTCAAGTTATAAAAGCTCCAAAATAAGAAAATGGGCCTAAAATCCAAACAAACGACCAGGCAACCTATCACGCCCTGGGAGGGAACATTAGGTGTGGTTAGCACTCAGAGACTATTGCTACTCCCTAAGAGAACTACATGGCCTGTTCACACAATCATTTAATCAAATCTCTATCAGCAAAAGACTTAACTCATCAAGAAAGTAAGTTATAGAATAAGGACAAAAGCCAACAATCTATCTAATCCAATCAAGAAGACTAGTATTAATGAAACTATCCAAAAGGCAATATCAAATCAACAAGTCAACAATCTAGTCTATGAGGCCTCTATCACTACTATCGAAGTGGTGCCAATGATAGGTTCATGGCTACCTCAAATCAAATGAATAAAACTAAACTCAAAAGATAAAAAGAAAAATATGGTATCCTCGGGATGCAGGAAGGACTCACTAGTCAACTGAATACGAATATATCCTTAATGTTGCACCTGTTGATGATCTCTAGTACATTTCTCTGTATCATAAATGATGCAGGCCCAAATGGACGTAAGAACGTGGAATGTACGAGTATATAATAAGGCAGAATGAAACATGCTTAAGGTAGAATACTACCAACTCATATAACTCAAATCAAGAAGTAAGAAACTCGATCAGGATATGATAAGTCTAAAGCAAGAATAAGTTTTAGACAAAGACCAATCATATACAATCCAATCCAATCAAATCAAATTATAGTACTATCAAGACCTAAATGAGAGTTTCTCTTATCCGACAACAATCACTTATGAGCCAGTGATCATACAACAAGCTTGTTGATGTTGCCACAACTGTCCAATACTTTGCCAGAGTAGAGGAAAAATCATCCAATCATGGATCCAATCAATAAATCAAGTCCTGTCTTTTTAGGATAATAAACAGGAAACATCCGACTTTAATGGTTCAATCCTCTCCTACACTAACTACGTAGTTATTGTGTTCGAGTTATTACCTAATCTTACCCAATTCGGTTCTTGATACTCCTCCCAAGAATCAATGCTCATAAGACAATCAAGTCAATCAAACCAATCAACAAGTCTCATATGAACTCTTATCAATTCATTAGTTCTATCCAATCAATCCTTTAAACCAATCAATTATCCAATCATTCCCAATCATTTAAGAGTAGTTGGGACAATCATTTATGACAACATTCAGTTGAGACCATTCAATAGGAATCAATTATGAATATGGAAAGGACTATCAAGTTTCATCAAGACTATCATATTCATGCTCACATCCTTATCATAATCATGTATTTACAATTTCAAGGCTTTAAACTCAATCCTTAGGTATATACATCTAATATTATTCAAAATACTATTAGAATTTATGAAATAAGTAGTTTAAATACTTTGTTCAAGAAACAAGATCATGGAAAATATCAATTACGCAAAATTATGTAAAATATGTTAAATTTAAAGAAATTCTCAAGAAACACAATCATGGGGACTCAATTCATTCATAAATCAACCTATCATAATCATGTGTCACATGGAAGAACAAGTTCCATGCATTAGTTTAGCTTTACATACCTTATACGCTCCTAGTTCTTGAGAAAGGTGAGATCTTTGGTGGAAAAGATGGCAAGAATCTGTTTATTGAACCTTAGAGGTGCATTTTCTTGAAAACCTATAAATTCCATGGGTAAAAGATATTAATTCATGTTAAGATGATGAAATTAAGGAATTCAATCATCAAATCTTCCCTTTGATGATAGATGAACCTTGGACAATGTTAGTTTCTTGAGTACTTCTCTTTCTAGGGTAAATATTTGATTTAGGAAGAGGAACTACGTCTTCGGGGTTATTAAAAATACTAAGGCATGCGGGCACTCGGAAAATTTTTCAAGCATGTGGCCAATGTATGGAGAGGGTAATAAACGCTGCCTCTTTGCTCTAGCGCGCAGAAAATGCCTCAGGCTCGCGATAAGACAGTGCCTAGTAAAATGGGTATAACTTTTTACTACAAAATCTCATTGATGCAAACTTGGTGGAGTTGGAAAGATGATTCATATTCCTTTAATTTGATATGTTATTGGCAACCTAAATCCTTATATATTAAGAGATATAGTCCTTTGAAGTTGACCCAAGTGAAATATATTACCGAAGCTCAATTGATAAGGAAGCTTTCAACTCGACTTAGTGCTAGAGGATCCTTATGACCATAATTCATCTTCAAATATATTCTCACACTAAAGAATTAACCTCCACACTTGCACACAATGATGAATCATCCGATATAACCTAATACACATGAAGAATGGCTCGTTCTTAGCTTAAAATATTTGGAGTATAAAAATATCTCCCCTTAGGGTCATTCATCCTCGAATTATGAGTAAAATAAGGATGGAATCGAGACACGAATAAAAATTAAGACTCCATCATTCAACCAATCAAATTTTCTAACAATCAACTATTCAACTCAAGGATAGACATACCAAATCAAATCAAGAATAAGAGTATTACCTTCAATATTCTCATCATTGGGCACAAATAGATGCTGGTGTTTAGATTTCATAGTATCCTCAGCTTCCCATGTGGCTTCCTCAACATATTGATTTCTCCATAGGACTTTGACTGAGGTAATTTCTTTGGTCATCAACTTGCGAACCTGATGATCAAGGATTTGAACTGAAATCTCTTCATAGGACAGACTATCTTTTACTCCAATACTATCAATGGGAACTATCAATGAAGGATCTCCCAAGAACTTCTTTAACATCGAGACATGAAATACCGAATGAATAACATCTAACTCAAAAGATAACTCTAACTCATAAGAGACACTCCCAATCATCTTCATAATCTGGTAGGGACCAATATATCGGGGACTAAGCTTTTCCTTCTTTCCAAACCTCATGACACCCTTCATGGGTGACACTTTTAGGTACACCCAATCATTCACCTCAAACTCTAAGTCTCTCATTCTCATAATATGATTTCTTACGTCTTTGGGTTGTCTTCAGCTTCTCTCGAATAACCTTTACCTTCTCCATAGCTTGGTCAACAAACTCAGACCCAATTAACTCACTTTCACCAACTTCAAACCACCCAATTGGTGATCTACATCTCCTCTCATACAAAGCTTCATAGGGAGCCATCTGGATACTTGCATGATAGCTATTGTTTTATGAAAATTCAATAAGAGGTAAGTGACTATCCCAATTACCTTTGAAGTCAAGTACACGTTCCCTCAACATATCCTCCAATGTCTGAATGGTGCGCTCTGTCTGTCTATCTCTCTAGGGATGAAAGGTTGTACTAAGATTAACCTTTGAACCCGGTCTTTTCTGAAAAGATCTTCAAAATTGGGAAGTGGATTGAGCTCCTCTATCTGAGATAATAGAAAAAGGAACTCCATGCAATTGACAATCTCTCGGATGTACAATCTGTCATAAGCCTCTGTAGTGTCAGTTATCTTAACTGCCAAGAAATGGGCTGATTTGGTCATTCTATCCATAATAACCTCGGCAAACCTGTAATGAAGTCTATACTGATCATATCCCACTTCATTCAGGGATCTCAAAGTTCTGAGCCAACCTACAGGACTTTGATGCTCAACTTTAACTTGTTGACAATTCGGGTAGCAGTATCTCTCTTTATTCCACTCCACCAATTGATTTCTCATAAGTCATGGTATATCATTTTAGAACTAGGTTGATTAGAGTATCTAAAACTATGAGCTTTAGCCATAATCCTTTCTCGGACATTATTAATATTCGGGACACAATATATTCTGGTACCTTAACACACCATCTCCCTCTTTGGAGAAAAACATTACCTTCTATTTATGAATAGCTTCCTTCAACTGAAGGAGGAAATGATCTTGGTCTTGCCTCTCTTTCACCTTTGCCACAAGGGATGATGCAGACACATTCTGAATATTAGCTCCATATTCATTATTCTCCTCAAATTGATCTCCCAATCGAGCCAATCTATGCACTTCTTTAGCCAATTCTTTCTTTCCCTCCTCTATATGGACAATACTACCCATAGACAACATGCTAAGAGAATCCACAATGACATTAGCTTTACCTAGGATATATAGAATGCTTATGTCATAATCTTTGAGCAACTCTAGCCAACTCCTCTACCTCAGACTGAGCTTCTTCTGACTGAAGACATATTGCAGGCTTTTATGATTGGTGAACACATCAACATGTGAATACCATATAAATAGTGGCTCCAAACCTTAAGAGAAAATACCATAGCTGCAGCTCAAGGTCATGAGTTGGGTAATTTCTCTTATAAATCTTAAGCTGTCTCGAAGCATAAGCTATCACTTTTCCCCTCTGCATAAACACACAGACCAAGCCAACGTTAGATGCATCACAATAGATCACAAAATCCTCTATTCCATTGGGCAAAGTCAAAACAGGAGCAGTGATCAGTTTGGTCTTCACTTTCTGAAAACTCTCTCTACAGGTATCGAACCATTGGAACTTAGTCTTTTTTGAGTCAGCTTACTCAAGGGTGATGATATGGATGAGAATACCTCTATAAACCTTCAGTAATAGCCAGCCAAACTCAAAAGGCTTCTTATATCAGTTGGGGATATGAGTCTGGACCAATTCTTCATTACCTCAATTTTCTGGGTATCAACTTGAATGTTATATCCAAATATAATATGGCCCAGGAAAGACACTGATACAAGCCAAAATTTATATTTGGAGAACTTTGCATACAATTCCTTGTCTTTCAAAATTTGGAGGACAAATATAAGGTGATAGGCATACTCTCCCTCATTCTTGAAGTAGACCAAAATATCATCAATGAAAACAATCATGAACATATCAAGATATGGCTTAAACACTCGATTCATGAGATCTATAAAGGTTGTAGGTGCATTAGTCAATCCAAAGGACATGACCAAAACTCAAAATGGCTATAACGGGTCTGAAAGGCTATTTTCAGGATATCACATGCTCTCATTTTCAAATGATGGTAACTCGATCTGAGGTCTATCTTGAGAAACAAGTGTCACACTGAAGTTGGTCAAATAAATCATTTATCTTGGGGAGAGGATGCTTGTTCTTTATGGTGACCTTACTCAGTTGCCGGTAATCAGTGCACATTCTAAGGGACCCATCTTTCTTTCGCATGAATAGGAAATAAGCACCCCAAGATGAGACACTCAGCCTACTGAAGCCCTTATCTAGCAAATCTTTTAATTTCTCTTTTAATTCTTTCAACTCGGCAAACGCCATTCTATAAGGAGGAATAGAGATAGATTAAGTATCAAGATGAACATCGATCCTAAAGTCAATCTCTCTATCATAAGGGACTCCAGGAAGATCCTCAGAAAATACTTCAAGAAATTCATTCATAATAGGAACTGACTCAAGAGTAGGAGACTCCACACTATCATCTTTTACTCGCACGATGTGATAAATACACCCTTTCGAGATTAACTTTCTGGACCTAAGGTAGAAAATTAATTTACCCTTAGGCATAATAGGACTACCCTTCCACTCTAAGACATGGTCATTTGGGAATCTGAACTTAACAATTAGAGTCTTACAATTAACAGAGGCATAACACGTATAATGTCGGTCTATGCCAAAAATCACATCAAAATCAACCATATCTAACTCAACTAAGTTATCCATGATATCCTTGTGATAGATTGATATAATACAATCTCTATAGACCCTCTCAGCTTAGACAGATGACAAAGTGACACCTGGATCAAAAAAGCATTACAATCATGAGACAAGACTTGAACAATACTCGTGAAAACATTTGTCGGGTTCTCCTGATCGTGGTGACTACCCATGGAATACAAACAATTTGAACCCCCGCCTGTTCCAGTAGTAGCATTGGTGCTGAAGCAGAAGATTGGGCTTTGTCGGCCGACTTTGGATAGTCTCTCTGAAAGTGACCAACATGGCCACAGTTATAGCACCCATTCCCTTCCTCACGGCATTCTCCCATGTGAATTCTTCCACACTTTCAACATGGTGGCTTACCTATAGAACCTTGAGGCACACTAGGTTGTGGCTGTAAATCCTGGGCTCTGATATTTTAGGACCCCTATTCATTTCTGATCCTAGGTGTAGGTGCACTAGCAAATGATGGAGATGGCCTAGATGGCTATGTCGGAAAACATCTCTCATTTCCATTCCCTCTCTTACCAACCTCATGGCTGGATGTCATATACCTCTTTCTCCTAAACTCCTCCCTATCCTGTAGCTTTTCCTCCTTTGTCTTCTACACATAAGTCATCAACCTACCAATATTCATGTCTCCAACTAGAATTTCTCCCCTTCCCTCTTCCTTGTCGAATGAACCAGTCCAGCCATATACAAACCCATCCTACTCCTCATATCCACAACCATCTTCGGAGCATAACAGGACAATTGTGTGAATTTAAGACTATACTCTTGCACAGTCATAGAGTCCTATTTCAAATTCAAGAATTCTCGTACCTTAGCCTCTCTCAGCTCCCTCGGGAAGAAACAACCTAAAAAAGCTTCCTCAAATATTGCCCAAGTTAGGATTGGTTCACCCTCTGCTCTATTTTTCTCCATTGATCAAACCATAGTCTGGCCACACCCTTGAGTAGATAGGCAACCAACTCAGCTCTATCAACATCAGCTATATGCATCACCTGAAATACTTTCTATAGTTGCTCAATGTAGTTCTCTGGATCCTCACTCGGTGTAGACCGTGTGAATTCAGGGGGGTTATTCTCATAAATTTATGGACCTTAGATATGTTTGGAGCATCCTGTTTACCTACTGCCTATCTAGTAACTGGTGTTGTCAGTTCCTGAGCCAAAGTCTAAATGGCTTGGAGAAGCTCAACATTTGTGATGTCAACCTGTGGGGGCTGCACTGCAACCATACATCCTCCTTGTCCCTTAAGCACTTGCTGCTCAGGTTGATCAATGTTCTTTTTGGCAAGGCATCCTCTGCTCCTAACTGGTCCAGCAGCTTTTCTTGGAGGCATCATCCGAAACTAACACGCGAACGTACGAATTAGAATAGATTTCTTAGAGTTTTAAATTCTATAGAATGAACTCAGGATATGAAGAAGTGAAAAAATTCCTAATGTTCGATAGCATCCTGATTATTAGTGTGATGCACAATATACCCATAAGCAAGATTGTACTAGACACGGCTTCATAGACTCCCTAGAACTCTTGAAATCTGTGTTTTAATACCAAGTTTGTCATGCTCCAGAAGGGTACCCTAGGCGTCCAGAACTTAGAGATTATAGTTAGTCCCTAAGCGAACCAATTGGCCTGTTCACACAATCATTCAATCAACTCTCTATTAGCGGAAGACTTACCTCATCAAGAAAATAACGTATAGAATAAGGCGAAAAGCTAGCAATCTATCTAATCCAATCAAGAAGACTAGTATGAATGAAACTAGCCAAAAGGCAATGTCAAATCAATAAGTCAATAATCTAGTCTATGAAGCCTCTATCACTGCTATCGAAATGCTGTCAATGATAGGTTTATGGCTACCTCAAATCAAATGAATAAAACTAAACTCAAAAACTAGAAAGATAGATGTGGTATCCTCTGAAAGTGGGGAGGACTAACCAATCAGTTGAATACAAATAGATCCTCAACGATACGCATGTTGATGATATCTAGTACCTATCTCTACATCATAAAATGATACAGGCCCAAATGGATGTCAGTACATGGAATGTACGAGTATATAATATGGCAGAAGGAAATATGCAATAAGTTAGAATACTATCAACTCAGGTAACTCAAATCAAGAAGTAAGGAACTCGATATTGATGTCATAAGTCTAAAGAAAGAGTAAGGTTTACACAGGACAAATCATATATAATCCAATCCAATCAAATCAAATCAAGTCAGAGAACTATCAAGACCTATATAAGAGTTTTTCTTATCCGACAACAATCACTTATGAGCCAGTGACCATACAACAAGATCGTTGTTGTTGCCACAACCGTCCAATGCTTTGCCAAAGTAAAGGATAAATAATTCAATCATGGATCCAATCAATCAATAAAGTCCTATCTTTTCAGGAAAAAAAAGAAATATCTAACTTTAACGGTTCAATCTTCTCATACGCTGGCTACATAGTTATTGGGTTCGAGTTATTACCTACTCTTACCCAATTCGGTGCTTGATACTCCTCCCAGGATTTAATGCTCATAAGACAGTCAATCCCAATCAAACCAATCAACAAGTCTCATATGGACTCTTATCAGTTCATCAGTTCTATCCAATCAATCCTTTCAACCAATCAATTATCCAATCATTCCTAATCATTTAAGAGTAGTTGGGACAATCATTTATGACAATATTCAGTTGAGACCATTCAATTAGGTTCAATTATGAATGTGGAAAGGACTATTAAGTTTCATCAAAACTATCATATTCATACTCACATCCCAATCACAATCAGGTATTCACAATTTGAAGGCTATAGACTCAATCCTTAGGCATATACATCCAATATTAGTCAAAATACTATCAGGGTTTATGAAATAAGTAGTTTAAATTATTTTTTCAAGAAATAAGTTCATGGAAAATATCAATTACACAAAATTATGTAAAATATGTTAAATTTAAAGAAATTCTTAACAAACACAATCACGGGAACTCAATTCATTCACAAATCAATCTATCACAATCATGGGGCATATGAAAGAACAAGGTCCATGCTTTTGTTTAGCCCTACATACCTTATACGCTTCTAATTCTTGAGAAATGTGAGATCTTAGGAGGAAAAGATGGCAAGAATCTGTTTGTTTAACCTTAGAGGTGAATTTTCTAGAATACCTATAGATTCCAAGGATAAAAGATATTAATTGGTGTTAAGATGAAGAAATTATGGAATTATATGGTCAAATCTTACCTTGGATGAAGGATGAACCTTGGATGAAGTTAGTTTCTTGAGAACTTCTCTTTCTAGGGTAAATATTTGATTTAGGAAGAGGAACTATATTTTTGGGGGGAGGGGGGGTTATTAAAAAGCCTCAAGCGTGGGGCACGCAAAAACTGCTTTGGGCGTGCGGCCAACTCGCGGAGAGGGCAGTAGCCTCGTTGCTCTAGTGCGCGGAAAATGCCTTGGGGTGCGCGGCAAGACAGTGCCTAATAAAATGGGTATAAATTTTTACTCCGAACTCCAATTGAAGCAAAGGTGGCGTTGGAAAGAAGACTCATTTTGATAGGTCATAGGCCATCTAAATCCTTATATATTGAGAGATATGGTCGTTTGAAGTTGACCCAAGTAAAATATGTTACCTAAGCTCATTCGGTAAGGAAGCTTTCAACTTGACTTTGTGCTAGAGGATCCTTATGACCTTAATTCATCTTCAAATTTATTCTCACACAAACGAATTAACCTCCACACAATTATGAATCATCCGGTACAACCTCATACACATATGAAGGATGGCTCGGTCTTAGCTAAAAAAATTAGGCTATAACACGACCTAACAGTCAGTGTCAGCAAGTCATAAATGACTTGGGGTCACTACACAAATGCTCTAAACGATGAAATGAGTGCTTTATTTCTAAATTGACCTAGAGGGTCATTACATAAACGTATATCAATATTGTATAAATAGTGTATAAACATGTATATATGATGTACAAATAGTTATGTAGTGTATATGTCATATATTGGTATTATATAAATAGGTATATAATGTGTTGTATAAATGAAGTATAATCGTGTATATATATTATATAAATAATTATCTAATGTATCGATATTAATATGTATTTGTCTATCATGCATTCCCACTTGAGTAAATATAAGAATAAATAAAAAAAATGACATAAATATTCATTTTTTCACAAAAGAAATAAAATAATAAAAAAAAGAAAAAAGTTTTTAAAGAAAGAGAAACAAAAAAATATAAATAATAAAAAAGTACTCTTTTAATAGCACAACAAAAATATAAACCAAAAAAGATCTTAAAAAAGGTCCAAGTGGCCAAACTAACATGATCAGCCGCCAAATATGGCAAGTTGACAATTTTTTTGCAAATCAAATAGCCGAGCGGCCATTTTAAGTAAAAAAAAAAAGTGGGCTATTTTTTGTGTAAATATTTTTTTTCAATAGATATTTTGCATAATTTTTTCAATGTTAAACATGTAAGGTACATATGTACATATGCTAATACAAAGTGTTAAAAGTTATTTTAACACTTTGTATTGTTTTCATAGCAAAATTCAGAATTCTATAACCAACAGTCTACTCCTACTCAGGCATTGCGTCCTTAAACGAAAAAGTATTTGGAAAAATAAATTTTAGTTGATCTCAAAATCCTAGTTTAACAATTTTATCCAACATGTAGTTATTTAGTGAGAGAATAATTTAGTTTAGAAGGGTATAAAAGTTGATTAACATTTTAGAGATATTTTTATCGTTCAACATTATTATTCGTGCTTTTATAATAGATAAATAGATAGATAGATAGATAGATAGATAGATAGATAGATAGATAGATAATAGTACATGTATGTTTTTTGTTTATTAACATAAGCATATACTCTAAGCTTGTGCTATAGTTCAGGAATGATTTTAGCCAAAAACTCTTTAAAAGTATCTTAGAGACTTTGATGCAGTACTATATGTTTCCATGAGTCTATTTTATGTTTATACATGTTGTGTTATTTTCTTATTCAACTAATTGTTACTTCTTCTTTAGTTTTCATTTTTCCATTAAGTGCACTAATTATGGCAGTAGAAGATCGAGAACTTTCTGACGAGGTCTTGTAAGCATCTTCTGTTTTTGTTATACGTTGTTATCATTAACTGAGTTGTTTATTTGAATTAACTTGTACATATTTTTTGGGAATGTAATATGAATTTTATAAATATTGCTACTTGTGTAATAAATAATGATACAAAAGTTCAATTTGAAACACAAACATACTTCTCCCAAATATCAGGTACAATGAATAAGTAGCATATAAAGAAAAATGATAAATATGTCATAACATTCTTATATTGGCTCCTTAATTATTAATTCTTGATTTTAAATTTTTTTCTTAGTAATGTTACTACAATGCATGCACCTTAGAAGAAACAATTACAACTATATATGATAACATTTCACTAGTAAATCATTAAATTGTGGATCAGATATCTACCATGTTTGGGTTCAAGGAAAGAAGATCAGATTTGCCAAAGATTATTTAGATTGTTAAGCAACCACAAAATTCGTGCACATATGCACAAAAATTAGACTTGTGATTATGCCAAAAGACAATCATATTTCACCTACTTACCTATGGGTTTTCTCTTGTGCCATTTGCTTCTAGGTGGTTTGGTGTTCTTGATTTTAGTTAGAACAATAACTTTTCAAATTACACTTTTAATTTGTCATGTTCAATCGGATATGCTAATGTATAAATTAAATTTCTTTGGATTTTTTTAAAACAGTAGCACGATCTAATTAAAAAATTTCATCCAATTAAGCCGTTTGACATATTTTTTCACAGTAGCAAAATTACCATAGCTACTCATTCGTTCTTAGAAGTATTTCTAATTTCATAATAATTTACTTTGATTTTGACTCTATATCCAACTATCAATATGAAATGCAATGTAGCATCTAGACATACTACTCCCTACTTGAACTTTTCTTTCACAAATGTTTCAAGATGTACCATCACAACACATGAATTGCTTTGAGATAAAATTTTGTAATATAAATCATGGTTAACGTATTTAAGTGCATTATATCATCTTAATCTTTGAGCTTCAGTTAGTACTTATTATTTCTGGTATAGTAAATTTTACAAGACATAAGACTTTAAAGTTCACAACAAATATTTGGGAAGACTTTCAAGTTCACAACAAAGATTTGGGAGTAGTATTATTATATTTATTAGTAACAACTAGTTCAAATTAATAGGATTTTAGTCATGTTTTAGCAATACTTTACCTTGGATATGGTTCCAGAAATTTTATTTATTAATATAAATATTTGAGTAGTTCAATTCAAGTTATAAAATATTTCTATTCTTATGGTAATTAACAAGCCTATCAAAGTTCAAAATATTAACTTGCAAATTGCATTTAAAAATACTTAATATAAAAGTTACACTTGGTAAAATTAAAGTTTTGAGCAATTGTGGGTTTCGTTTTTTCCAAATCTACGTCCAATTATCAAATTAAATCTAACACTTTAATTTCTATTTTTATATTTATTTCATGAAAGCAACAACTCTTACTGTAATTTATAAATTAAAATTACAAAGTTACGATCTTTTTCTAAAAAAAAATTTGATTTTGGAAGATATACTTGATAAACTTGAAGGCTTTGATGTTTTATGATAAAGTTTATGTTCCACCAAAAAAAAAACAATGAACCCATCGGTGGTCATTTAAAGTTCGCATCAACTTTCACTTAGACACCTTAACCAATTTTGTTCATTTTAGACACCTCATGTAATGCTCCACTATGTCATTTTGATAATTTTGTGACAATCGGTTAAAATTACAAAATGTATGTAGTACACTCACGGGTGACGTGGTATGATGACTAATTAGAAGAGGACATGTGTGATTTTGATTCACAAAAATAATTAAAAATTATTTATAAGAAGAAGAAAGAAAAACTATCTAAACTTATTTTTTAAAAAAATATTTCAATAATTAAAAAAATCATTTTCTAGAAAACTCATTTCAATCAATGGGAACTCCTCCGTATCAAAAAAATGAAGTTTCGCCGGAAAATATTATGAGCCTTAGATTTGATTTTTTTTTCAATAACTTCTCATATTTCATTTTTGAGATGATAATTTTAATTTTAGATAAATTGTGTTTTGATAGAAAAAGGGAGAGAAAAAGAGAGTTACCACAATGGTGGATCTCCATCATTTCCGGCAAGGAAGTGATAGTATTTTTGAGATCTGAACTTTTTTTTTGAAAAATAGTAACTGAAAAAAAAATATTTACCTCACAAATTTGACAAATTATTCTTTGAATTTGCATTTGATAGAGGATAGACTCCGGATCAGAACTTTTAACTTTCTTCTTCAGTTGGGCTTGCATTTGACAATTCGATTATCTTGATCTTGCACATATTTTGTTAGACCTTCAATTGCCTTTGTCAAACTTGCCAGTTGTTCTTCAACAGTTGAGGTGTTAGTCATCATCGCTTGGATGGCCGTTATGGATAATGGATCAAAGCATGGATTTTCCCTCAAACTGAAATTTGTCTGAAACAAGTTACGTGGAGTGACCGGGGCAGATTTAGTGATCAGGACATCATCTTCGTCTTGAATAGTGCAATTCCTTGTGTTAAAAGGACTAAGTCGAGCCAACGTCCTTTCAACAATATCAACTATATTCTCTCCTTCTTCTAATTCATTCGGAAAGAATCTTGCCCCCTTTGAAGATGAAGGATCAAAAACAGGAACCGATGCGGACGACACTTAAAGTGCTTATTGTCCTAGCAAGTTTGCTCTGTTCCTAGTGATGGGTCCCAAACTTCCCATAGTCGCATCCAGTATGTTCTCCACCTCAGAGGAGAACTTGGAATCAATAGCCTTAGCAATAATAGCCCTGGAGTCAAACTTCTTAGATGCCATTTCAAGTATTCTTGAAGTTTGATGATCGATGTGAAGAGATGAGAGGTAGAGATTGTCCCACAGGGCGTGTCAAAATTTGTAAACAACAAATTTTCGAGCCGAGAAAAATAAATAATCAAGACTAGAAAATTGGAGTAACAAATTGTAATATTTGATTTCAAAATGTAGTGTGGGTTACAATCTCTATGATAATCCTCTCATTCTTCAAATAATATGAAACACGTTGAACTTGAATTTGATTTAGAGTCAAGGGCTTGAATAGCTTGATCTTGAATCTTCGTCTTCAAATTTGGATTTAAATTTTTCGTTACGAACACTTGTATAGTTATGACGAACAGTAAATATGAATAAGTAACTTGATCTTGATCTTCTTGATATTCTTCTTCGTTCTTGATCTTGAACTTGAACTTGAATTTGATTACTTGAACTTTGTAGCTTTGTAGAGAATTTGCGGTATTTGATCCACGAGTTCTCTTCTTGCTTCTTGTTCTTGAAAAAAAAACTCTCAGAATAATGAGGACCCCTATTTATAGTTGTAGGGAGTGGTATGAGGGTGTGATTTGATTGTTTGGTTTGAACTGACCAATCAGATTTCTTTGGTGAAGAGTTTTAATTTGATTGGTCAGAACATGTCACATATACACATGGCATTATTCTTGTCACTCCCCAGGAAGGTACCCTAGACGTAACCGGCACTCAGAAACCATTTCTGGCTCCCAAGCGAACCACATAGCCTGATCACACATCCGTTCATTCATTCATTCAGCGGAAAGTTTAAAAGTAAAGAATAATTTAGCAAGCATCTCAAATCACCCATCCAACTCGAAGAATAAAGGCCATGGGCCAATAGATCAACTAAAATATTTGTCATTAAAAGTAGTTTGACAAGAATAACTCAAAGATAGAAGTACTCAATCGACCCATCACTATCTAGTCTATGAAGCCTCTATCACTACTATCTAATTGGTGCCAATGACATGTTCATGGCTACCTCAAATAAAAAAATAAAAAGGCTAACTCGATGCAAGAATACACAAATGGTGTCCTCCAAATGTAGGGGAGGACTCACCAATACGCTTAGTGAAAATAGATCCCCAATGATGCTCTTATTGACGATCTCATAAACCTGTCTCTGCATCATGAAACGATGCAGGCCAATTGGCGTCAGTACGTGGAATGTACTGGTATGTAAAATGGCAGAATGAAACATACCTCGAGGAAGAATAACATCGATCCACATATCTCAAATCAGAAAGATAAGGGAGGCTCAAATAAAGCGTCGTAAATCTAAAGTAAGGATACAGTTTAGACAGAGACCAATTATATACCATACAATCCAATCCAATTATGTATAATACAGTTCAATCAAATCATTTACAATTCGATCCCTTTCAATCATGTACAATCCAATTTATATACACTCAACTCAACAATAAACTCAATAATCAAACCCAATCTAGTCACATACCATTCTATTCAATCCAATCACAATTCATCTATTCCAATCCGACCATATACAATCTACTCAACATTCGACTCAACAATCAGCTCAAAGGACTCAACTCAGTAAATATGCAAATTAAATTATGCAATGTTTTACAATTCAACTCAAAGGGCTCAACTCAATAAATATGTAACAACTCACTCAAATGTCCTAAGTCTAACAAGAAATAGTTTAGACAGGACTAACTCATAAGAATATAGAAACTCACTTAACTCAACTGACTCAGAGCACTATCAAGACCTAAATGGGAGTTTCTCTTATCCGACAACCATCACTTCTGAGCCAGTGACAGTACAACAAAATGACGTTGTTGCCACGCCCGTTCATACTTTGTCAGGGTATGAACGAATCAAACAATCATGGATCCAATCCAACCAAGTCCTATAATGTCAGGACAAATCTCTCGGGGAAGCATCCGATTTTAACGGTCCAATCCCCCCTACGTTTGGCAACATAGGTATTGGGTTTGAGTATGAACTATACTTTTTCCCAATTCGGTGCTCGATACTCCTCCCATGACTCCATGCTCATAAAACTCCTCCAATCATCTCAAAGATGCCCTCACAGCTAGTTTCATGTGGTACATTGCCACCTCATCAACTTTGTTCTCATTTCAACTCAATCAAGCCTCATTGGACCTTCTTTCAAATCGACTCATATCAAATCATCAAACTCTTCTCTTTAAAAATTTATACAATCTCAACTCAATGAATGCAGAAAATATTATGTACATTAAAATATAATTTCAACTCCTCAACTCAAACTCAAAATAGATACTTTAATGTAAAAATACTCAACTCATTTAAAGGCTCCTCATACTCAACTACTACTTAAACTCCTTTCTAAATCAAAGATGAAACTAATAATTCTTTAGACTCAATATAGTGTATAAATAGTTTATGCAAAAAGGTTCACAAATAATTTATTTAAAGCTCCTCCTCAAAAGATCATTTATTTTCAAAATATTCCTAAGACTCCAATCAACTCAAATTATGCACATCATATACCACAAAATTCACATTAGACTCCAATCCACTTCATCACACAACATCCTCATCAACATAACCTCTTCACTTACATCGTCGTCAAATATCATCATTCACATTGTCATTAAACATCATCATCATATATTATCATTCACATCATCATCAAACATTATCATCACATCATCATCAAATATCGTCATCACATCAATCATCAAACATCCACTCCGAAATCCTTATTTTAGTCCTATGTTCATTTTATAGAAAAAAGGGACATTCTTAACTATCCAATTCATTCTTTTCATTCCAATCAATGCATATATACACACAACTATCCATCTCAACCTCAAGACATTTATGACAAGAAATCCCATCTTGGGTTCATGTGAATGAAACATGAACCCATACTCTCAATAAAACTCAACTCAAGAATATCGTCAATACCTATAAATCTATATACAAAGATACATTTGTAGTTAATAATATGAAAAATAACTATTTAGTAACTCAAGTCATTAAAATAATCCATTAACCATTTGTATCTAAAAACATTCCATAGTTTAGGGAAAACTTTCAAGAAAACCTTTCTAGAAGGTGCAACTCTTTCACAACTCCTAACCAACACATCTATGGGCATATGGAAGAACTCAATCCATATTTTAGGTTAGCCTTACATACCTTGTTTGAAGACTTTGAAGAAACCTTGATGTTGGGTCTTCAATGGAGGACTCAAATCTTGAAGCTCTTGGATCTCTTCTTGTTGGAAAGGATTTGAAGAAGAAGAAGAAGAGGAAGAGAGAAAATATTAGTGCTTTTAGAGAGAGAGGGACTAAAAAATATGGTCCCAAAACGTCCAAGGATAGGTATATATAATTAGGAAAAAAGTCCAAGTTGCCCCTCTTCAAAAATCTGGAAAATTGGGCAAAAACCTTGCTGGCGCTATAGTGGCGCGTCGCGCCACTACAGCGCCAAGCCAAAATAGGCTTAAAACCCTGCACATCTAATAGTGGCGCATCGCGCCAAGCCCCAAACTACTGAGTCTGTTTTCTGGCGCTATAGTGGCGTGGGGCGCCATTGGAGCGCCAAGCCTGAATTTTGCCCAGGCCTGAATATTCCTGCAGTACTAGTCCGTAGTAAAATGGCCATAACTTTTGACTCCGAACTCCAAAAATTGCAATCTTGGTGGCGTTGGAAAGAAGACTCAAAGAAATTTAATATGGTAAGTTGTGGGTCACCCAATTCTTTATATCCTAGGAGATATGGTCATTTGAAATTGACCCTTAAACTAACTCGTCCGAAAACTTAATCGATTGGAGTTCTTTGGACTCGACTTGGTGTTAGAGATCCCTTATGACCCCTAAACACATCTAACACACTTCAAATACTTAGGAATTAATCCTAACTCATGTGTAGAATTACAATTCCTCCGGTCCGAGTCTACCCACACGTGAAGAAATGTTTGAGTCTTTGCGAAAAATTTTCCGGGATGTCACAATTCTAGTGGGTCACATAACTTCGACACGTGGAATTATTTTAGTGGATTATTTAATTTGACTTGGATTACCACATAATTTTGGCACATGGCATGATTCTAATGGCTCATTTAATTTGACTTGGATTGCCATATAAATTTGAAACGTGGTGTGATTTTAGTGGCTCATTTAATTTGACTTGGATTGACACATTATTTGGACTATTTTCTTGAATTTAATATAGTCTAAATTAATTTACTGATTTAAATCCAATATAATTCTAATATTTACAAATGCCCCCTACTTCAAATCTTGTCGAAGTATTTTATACAAAGACTAGGCTTGAAGTATTAATTAAACGATAATAGTATGTCGTGCAATTTAATATGCACCATGAACATATTAAATTAATACGTTCCTCCGATTAGAGAGACATAGTTGGAGTAAATAATGAGACTCCAATTGGAGTATATATATATTATTATTCTTATTTGAGGTTTTTTTTCATTTTTTTTTTTGCAAATGCCTACCCTTTATTTTGTCTTCTAAATCCAATTAGAATTCCAAAATGACACACTCCTTTTAGAATGTGGATAGCCCAAATTTTCACAATTTCACATCCAATTAGGATTTGGAGAAAATAAATTTATATCATTCTACTAGAGTCCTAACCAAAAAGTAATTATAATTACTTTGGAAGAAGGACTTCCTCACCATCACTACTTGTCTATAAATAGACTCTCTCCTTCTATTTATTTTCATCATTGGTATTGACAATTTTGATACTCTTTTTTGCATATCCTCTTGAGTTCATCAATATACGAGGTACTTTTTTTTCTGTTTGTTTTTTTAAAAAAATGCATTATTATACATATGTCTCGCAGTGATGTTGTAAACGACTTTTGGAAGGGTAAAACATGGATTTTTTTTTGGCAAATGCCTACCCTTTATTCTGTCTTCTAAATCCAATTAGAATTTCGAAAGGACACACTCCTTTTAGAATATGGATAGCCCAAATTTTCACAATTTCACATCCAATTAAGATTTGGAGAAAATAAATTTATATCATTCTACTAGAGTCCTAACCAAAAAGTAATTATAATTACTTTGGAAGAAGGACTTCCTCACCATCACTACTTGTCTATAAATAGACTCTCTCCTTCTATTTATTTTCATCATTGGTATTGACAATTTTTATACTCCTTTTTGCATATCCTCTTGAGTTCACCAATATACGAGGTACGTTTTTTTTGTTTGCTTTAAAAAAATTGCATCATTATACATATGTACTCGCAGTGATGTTGTAAACAACTTTTGGAAGGGTAAAACACAGATATATTTATTTTTTTCATTTTTTTTTTGCAAATGAAAATATTACTTCATATACAATAAACTTTTATTCTATTGGAGTCAAAGGCATCACATAGTCCAAGTCCAAGACTTTACACCGTCTGAGACAAAGACTTTACATGATTTGTGGCAAAGTTGAGACAAAGATTTTACATGATTTGTGGCAAAGACTTTACATCGTCTGAGTCAAAGGCATTCCATAGTCCAAGATAAAGACTTTACACCGTCTAAGACAAAGACTTTACATGATTTGTGGTAAAGACTTTACACCTTCTGAGTCAAAGGCATTCCATAGTTCTAGCTAAAGACTTTACACCGTCTAAGACAAAAACTTTACATGATTTGTGGGAAAGACTTTACACCGTCTGAGTCAAATGTATTCCATAGTACAAGCTAAAGACTTTACACCATCTAAGGCAAAGACTTTACATGATTTGTGGCAAAGACTTTACACCGTCTGAGTCAAAGGAATTCTACAGTCCGAGCTAAAGACTTTACACCATCTAAGGCAAAGACTTTTACATGATTTGTGACAAAGACTTTACACCATCTGAGTCAAAGGCATTCCATAGTCCAAGCTAAAGACTTTACATCGTCTGGGGCAAAGACTTTACATGATTTGTGGCAAAGACCTTACACCGTCTGAGTCAAAGGCATTCTATAGTCCAAGCTAAAGACTTTACACCATCTAAGGCAAAGACTTTACATGATTTGTGGCAAAAACTTTACACCGTCTGAGTCAAAAGCATTCTATAGTCTAAGCTAAAGACTTTACACCGTCTAAAGCAAAGATTTTACATGATTTATGGCAAAGACTTTATAGCGTTTGAGTCAAAGGCATTCCATAGTCCGAGCTAAAGACTTTACACCATCTAAAGCAAAAACTTTACATGATTTGTGGCAAAGACTTTACACCGTCTGAGTCAAAGGCATTCCATAGTCCAAGCTGAAGACTTTACATCGTTTGGGGCAAAGACTTTATATAATATGTGGCAAAGACCTTACACCGTCTGAGTCAAAGGCATTCCATAGTCCAAGCTAAAGATTTTACACCGTCTAAGGCAAAGACTTTACATGATTTATGGGAAAGACTTTACACCATCTGAGTCAAAGGCAATCCATAGTCCAAGCTAAAAACTTTACACTGTCTAAGGCAAAGACTTTCATGATTTGTGGCAAAGACTTTACACCGTCTGAGTCAAAGGCATTCCATAGTCCGAGCTAAAGACTTTACACCGTCTAAGGCAAAGACTTTACATAATTTGTGGCAAAGACTTTACACCGTCTGATTCAAAGGCATTTCACAGTCCGAGCTAAAAACTTTACACCATCTTAGTCAAAGACTTTACATGAATTGTGGCAAAGACTTTACACCGTCTAAGTCAAAGGCATTACATAGTCTAAGCTAAAGACTTTACACCGTCTAAGGCAAATACTTTACATGATTCATGGCAAAGACTTTACACCATCTGAGTCAAAGGTATTCCACAGTCTGAGCTAAAGACTTTACACCATCTAAGGCAAAGACTTTACATGATTTGTGGCAAAGACTTTACACCGTCTGAGTCAAAGGCATTCTATAGTCCAAGATAAAGACTTTACACTGTCTGAGGCAAAGACTTTTACATGATTTGTGGCGAAGTCTTTACACCGTCTGAGTCAAAGGCATTCCATAGTCCAAGCTAAAGACTTTACACCATCTAAAGCAAAGACTTTACATGATTTGTGGCAAAGACTTTACACCGTCTAGATCAAACATAGGTTTTGCTCAAAGAATATAATCGTTCATTATTGAGATTCATTACTATGATTATTGAATTACTAATTTAAGCGTTAACACTTTTTTTACAGATTGAATCATGGTTTACTTTAGAGATTTGACTTCCTCTTCTTCAGAGTTGCGATACTTTTTGTGTTTTGATAGTACAAGAGATATATCATTGTATGAGAACACCAAGCCAGGAGAGACTTAATTTATCAGAAACCAACCTTCTTAATCTAAAACATATCCAAAATGTATAGCTCAAATCCCTTAGGATCATTCTAAACAAACTTCAAAAATGAACTTCACATGCAGGAAAGCTGACAGGTTCATATTTGCATAATCTTATTAAAAACAACTTATATCTCAGCGTAGAGAAGCCAAAAAGAAGGTTCATAGAACTACACTATGTACAATAATCACAGCTAATAGCTTTATGGATTTGTATAAATACTTCTTTGAAGTCAATTAAAATTATGTCTTGATTGACCTTCTCTAATTCACATGTTATATGACAATCTACGAGAATATTATGATGCTCAAATAATGGTGTACCCCATTTCTTTTGAACTTATGAGACTAAAATTAGGATGTAACTCACGGACTATGGTGGAGAGGGTCAAGGGAGACTATGAGTTCTTTGGATACTCATGCGACTGAACTCAGAATGTAATTCTAAGCGCCTACGTACCTCAGTGAAGAGGATCAAGTCATAACATAGTTCTGAGAGAATGATTATTTTTTTTTCATTTTTTTTGTCCTAACTTTTGCCTAGGCCGCCTCTTTCGAGATTTTCAACCTAGCGGACATTTATTTTGGGTGCCATGCACAGTTTATACTCTTGTGGGCCAGGATTAACATGCAGTTTATACTCGTAACTTAAGGAGTGGGTTTCTTTTCTTTAGGGATAGTATCTCTATATGAACTTTCCGTTAATGGGGCCAATGCACAATCTTTCTGAGTCAACCAGTTTGTAAGCGCAACTTGAGTTTACTTCTTGTACCACATATGGTCCATACCATTTAGCGAAGAACTTGCTTCTAGACCGATGAGAAGTAATAATGGGCCTTTTTACAACAAGAACTTGATCACCCACTTATAAGCATCTAAGACGAACCTTCTTATTAAAAGATCAAGCTAGACGAGCTTGATAACATTCCAGACTTTGTTGGGCCTCTAGTTTTTTTTCATCAAGAGCCTTCAATTCTTCAAGGCGTAACCGAGCATTTTCTTCATCAGTGAGCCCTTCTTGAATGGCAAGGCGCAATGACGGAATTTGACGTTCAAGTGGAAGAACTACTTTAACTCTATAAACAAGAGAATAGGGAGTCGCTTGTGTTGGCGTGCGATATGTAGTCCTATATGCCCAAAGAGCCTCTTCCATTCTTTCATGTCAATCTCTCTTAGACTTGGAAACAATATTTTTCAACAAGCTGCAGAGTGTCTTGTTAAATGCTTCAGCGAGACCATTAGCAGCCGCATAATACATAGAGGAATTGCGTTGCTTGAAGCCAAAAAGATCACATATCTTTATCATTAACTTGTTATCAAATGGCTTGCCATTATCTGTCAATATGTATCGAGGAATACCAAAATGGTAGATAATATTGACTCGAATGAAGTTGGTGACATTCTCTTTCTTTACTTCTCTAAGAGAAACAGCTTCTGCCCATTTTGAGAAGTAGTCAGTTGCAGCCAGGATGTACAAATGTCCATCAGATGACTTAGGCAATGGTCTAACAACATCCAAACCCCAAGATTCAAATGGCCATGAGGCAATAGTTGGGTGCAATACTTCTGGGGGTTGATGTATAAAATTCGCATGGAATTGACAATCTTTACATCTTCGGACGTAATCCAAGCAATCTTTCACCATGGTTTGCCAATAATATCCCATCTTTTTTATGTGAAAATAAAGTTTTGGCCCAGACTGATGTGCTCCATATACTCCAGAATGTGCTTGTTGCATAGCTTGAGTAGATTCATCTGCCCCCAAACATCGTAAGAGAACTCCATCGAATGACCGCCTGTAAAGTGTATTTTTATAATAAAGAAAATGAGGGGATCGTCATCAGATTTCTGTTCTTCTTCAAAGGTTTTCAGGCAATATTCCATAACATAAATAATCTATTATTGGTTGTCGCCAATCGTCAATTTCAGCTTCTGAAGTGGTGATAACTTGTTGAAATTCTTTATTTTGCTCATCTGGAGGCGGAGTTATCCATATTTGGCAAATCACAACTTGCATTTCATCAGGAGATACTAATGTAGAAGCTAAAGCTGCCAATGCATCAGCCTTTTTATTTTCCTTTCTTGGGACATATTGAATAGTCACCTCTCCAAACCACCCTATCATTTTTTGAGCGTAATTGCAGTATGGGATTAACTCAGGCTTCTTTACTTCATAATTACCCAACACTTGATTGATCACCAACTTGGAATCCCCAAAAACTTGTAGTTGCAATTATTTCATATCAATGGCCATCTCAAGCCCAAGTAAGAGTGTTTGATATTCAGCAACATTATTGGAGCAGTTTTGTGTTAGAGTGAAGGAGTATGGCAAAACTTCTCCATGGGAAGTGACAAATACCACTCCAGCACCGGCTCCTTCACGATGTGCAGCACCATCAAAATATATCTTCCAAGGTGGCTGAATTTCCACTAGCATTGTATCTTCATCAGATAATGCATCAGATAATTCCCAATCATTCGGAATTGAATGATTGGCCAAGAAATCTGCTAGCACTTGTCCTTTTACTGCCTTCTGAGATATATACACAATTTCAAATTATTGAAACTGGAGGTACCACCTTGCTAGTCTATCACTTAAGACAGGCTTGGACATGACAAACTTGATAGGATTTGATTTAGAGACAAGTTGCACAATATGAGCTTGGAAGTAATGCTTTATCTTCTGAATTGAGAATACGAGTGCCAGATATAACTTCTCAATAGGTGAATACTTGATCTCATTTTATGTCATCATCCTACTCAAGTAATATAGGGCATTTTCTTTCCCTTCATTATTTTCTTGTGCGAGAAGTGCTCCTACTGACCTTTCTTGTGCTGCAATGTATAAAATCAATGATTTTCCAGGTATAGGAGCTACAAGTACTAGAGGTTTCATCAGATAAGACTTTATGTTCTCAAAAGCATTGGTACAAGCTTGGTCCCATTCAAAAGGAACATCTTTCTTCATAAGGCGACTGAATGGTTGACATCTTCCAGCCAGATTTGAGATAAACCTCCTAACATATGCTAATTTTCCTTATAAGCTTTTCAACTCATGAATATTTTTTGGCTCAGGCATCTTTAAAATAACATCTATCTTATCTTGGTCAATCTCGATTCCTCGTTGTCGAACAATAAAACCGAGAAACTTTCCCGAAGTAACTCCAAAGGCACATTTTAAAGGGTTCATTTTGAGTTGATATCTTCGAAGTCATTCAAACACCATTCTCAAATCTTGCAAGTGGTCATAACTCTTCTTTGATTTCACTACTAAGTCATCGACATAACACTCAACATTTTTATAAAGCATGTCATCAAAAATATTTTGCATGGCTAGTTGATAAGTGGCTCCAATATTTTTTAAACCAAAAGGCATTACTTTGTAGTAATATATACCTTTAGGAGAGCGAAATGCAGTAAGTTCTTCATCCCTTGGTGCTATGCTAATTTGATTGTATCTAGATGAACCATCCATGAAAGACATTGCCTCGTATCCAGTTGTAGCATCAATCATAAGCTCAGGGATTGGAAGAGGAAATTCATCCTTAGGGCATGCATTATTAAGATCTCTAAAGTCAACACAAACTCGTATTTGGCCATTCTTCTTTCTTACAGGTACAATGCTTGAAATCCATGTAGGATATTTGACTTCACGAATGAAACCTTCTTCAATGAGCTTGTTAACTTCAGTTTTGATCAAAGGAACCAGTTCAGGTCTAAAGCAATGTTGCGCTTATTTAACAAGACGAGTGCCTCATTTCACAGCAAGACGATGAACTGCAATTTTAGGGTCTAATCCTGGCATTTCTTTGTAACTCCGAGCAAATACATCTCTAAATTCCATAAGCAGCTCAATATATTTCTTTTCTTCATCGTCATCCAGTAAAGCACTTACATATGTAGGCCTTATATCATCATCAACCCCAAGATTTACTTCTTTCAATGCATCAACAGTATTCTTTATCCCTTCCTCGAGTTCAGGTGGCGCATCTTCAGCATCCTCATCTTCTTGAGGATCATCATCATTAAAAGATATATGATTTGATGATCCCACACTTTTTTCATCTTTATCTCGCTCCCTAGTATGAACTATGGTATGAGTTCTTGCTCTCAGGACATCTCCACATGAAACTATAAGTTTTGTCTCTCGCCTCATTCTAGAAGGGATCAAACTAGGCCAATTCTTGGGTGAATTATGCTCCCGAGCATGTACCCATTCTTCCATTGTTCTATAATTTCCTTGGCGCTTGTATTTCTTCTTCATTGGTCCCAATTGATCAAACACTGAAGTTTTGGGACTTGATTCTATTAGCCAATCAGATGCAAAAATGTTAGGAGTCATGCCACTAAGTCGATCAAACACAGAAGGCTTCTTGTTGAACATCATCGGTTCTTCCATAGGGGTAATGTAGTTGATGCTCATCCTTTTTATAGAGATTCAGACTAGTGATGGTTGTTTGTAACCCAAGCCTTCGTGCGATTTCTTAATATCATACCCTCTCTCTATCATCATCCTTTGAGTTGGATTTAGGCCATGATTTTCCCTTTCAATAACTTCATTTGGAAGCTTCCCTACTTTAGCAGCTTCATTGGGATTGTATCCCGCTTTCATCAATAACTTATATGCATTCGGGTCAAAAACCTCATTTGTACGCTTTTTAGGAAGTGATTCATGTGAATCATGATTCGATGGTCTGACAAATCCTTGTATCATTTTTGAAGGTGATTTGATTGTATCAATTTGCTTGATAGGGAATGTCAACTTGCTACTCTGCAACTCAGAGGGTGGGATCTTGACTTTGTTTGTCTTTGGTACATAGTAAGAAATAGGAATCATTCTCTTACTTGAAGATGCCTCACTTATCTTAAGTACTTTACTCATGTCTGAAAGCGTTTTACTTTTTTCAATCATGACCCTCGCATTATCAGGTGCTACATCAACCTTTTTTGTAATGTCAGCAGGTATCGCATTATCAACTTTGACTTCTTTTAAAGCATGGTTCTTTAACTAGAATTTTGCATCAGCAAAGTGCACTTCTGTCTTGGTGAAAGGTTCATTATCAGCAACTACCTTCTATTGAACCCCATCTTTAAAGTATTTGAAACATTGATGGTAGGTGGATGACACCACTTTGTTCTCATGTATCCATGGCCTTCCTAACAAGATATTATACGAGGTCTTTGAGTCAATAACATGCATCCACACACTCGAACGCATATCTCCCATCGTTATATCTAATTTGACAGCACCAATGGCTCTCTGCCCCCTTGGTTAAATCCTTAAATCATTAGACGACTTTCAGACAGTTCATTTATTGGGATTCCAAGTTCCTTGACAGTACGAATTGGGAGAATATTGACCCCAGATCCATCATCCACCATGATCCTATTTACTTTATGTCCAAGCACAAAACCTACCATATATAAAGTACGATTATGCAACACTTCACCCAATAAAAGATCATCATTAGTGAATGTAAACTTTGCATCACAAGTGTCCACTTCTTCAAAGTGAGGCTTTATAGGGACTTCACGGGATGGAGGTAATAATGGTGATGAGCTTTCTCCCATTGTCTCTTCTCTATCAATGTTACAACATGAGGCCTTGGTGTCATGATGAGAAATCTTTTCATGAAACCAACTTGGCAAGAATTCCTCTAATGTCACCGGAGGACGTTGCTTTTGATAGTAATTTCCCCTAACTCTTGACTTCTTCACATTCTTCTTTACCCTTCGAGTTTTAGGTAGTTTCTTCATCTTTGCTCTAGTCACTTGCTTACTTGGTTCTCTTTGCAAGCTCGTTTTACAACTTCTTTGTTGTGTCACTAAAATCCATCCTTCATTATCAGTATAAGCATCGCAAGATTGGTTTTCCTCTAGAGGTTTATCTTCCCTTATTACTTCATTCATCAAAGGAATAAGCGATGATACGTTAACATCTATAGGTTTGAAGTCACCAAATTTAATTATCTTTGGTGGTGATATGGCTAGGTCATCACCACTATTATGTATTTCGACAAAGTTGCAAAGAACTATGGGGTCGAGTGAACCAAAAGTGACAGAGACTTGATTTGAACTCTCCTTCTCATGTTCAAGCAATATCTTTCCTTCACGGGCCAAGTCCATGATCGTTTCCTTAAAGATAAAACACTTTTCGATAAGATGGCCCAACAGTGATATTTGCAGTAATTTGGATCATTAGTCCTCCTATCCTTATCTAGACGCTTCATTACAGGTAGCTCAAAGATTTTTAATGCCAGAAGCTCTTCAAAAATTGCTGGAACATCTGAGTCCAAGAAAGGATACTCTTTTGCCCGTATTTCCTTCAAAGTCAGCTTTCTACCAACGTTATTCTGAAAAGTCGTGGTCTTCACCCTTTGATTCTTACTTAGATTTGTAGCCACCTTTAAAGGTACGGCATTAACATTCATCGACTCCTTATTTCCAAACTTAGGTGCCGATTTTCCTCCTTTCTTTTCCTCTATTTTGTCTTTTCCTTTGTGAGGCCCATAAATAAGTGGTCCTTCAATCCCGCTTGCAGACATGCTCAACTCTATATCATGAGCACGTGTGGCTAGTTCCTCAAATAATTTGGGTTTAATACCCTGTAGGATATAACGAAGTCCCTAATGCATTCTTTGAATACACATTTCTATTCTGGAAGTTTCACTAAGCTTATCCTTACAATTGAGGCTTGCATTTCTCCATCGGTTGATGAACTCAATGACGGGTTCATCTTCCCATTGACGTGTATTTGTGAGTTTAACCATGCTCACAGTATGCCTTGTGCTATAGAAATGATTAAGAAATTCACGTTCAAGTTGTTCCCAACTATCAATAGAGCCTGCCTCGAGATCTATATACCAGTCAAAGGTATTTTCTTGTAAGGAGCGCACAAATTATTTGACTAGATAATCTCCATATGTTCCAGCATTATTGTAAGTTTCAACAAAATGGGAATGTGTTGCTTTAGATTTCCCTTTTCGTCAAATTGTTGAAATTTTGGAGGTTGATAACCTGCAGGCATCTTCAAAACATCGATTCTTGAAGTGTATGGCTTTGCATACGTAAATAATAACTTTGAACACACGACATACTTATCTTTGATGGTTCCCATAATGATGTCCTTCAGTTGATGAATGGGAATTCCTCCTTCAACAGATACTTGCGGCTTATCACCCACATTTATTTGCTTTGTAATTGAATCTCCCTTTTCTTGTATCATTGGACATTTTTCAGGTGCATGACTTGAGTCCCCCTCCATAACGTTCTCAACTCTATCTGTCAACTTGATAATTCAATTATCTTGATCTTGCACATATTTTGTTAGACCTCTTTTGTCAAACTTGCCAGTTGTTCTTCAACAGTTGAGGTGTTAGTCATCATTGATTGGATGGCCGTAATGGATGATAGATCAAAGCATAGATTTTCCCTCAAACTGAAGTTTGTCTGAAATAAGTTATGTGGAGTGACTGGGGCAGATTTAGTGATCAGGACATCATCTTCATCTTCAATAGTGCAATTCCTTGTGTTAAAAGGACTAAGTCGAGCCAACGTCCTTTCAACAATATCAGTTATATTCTCTCTTTCTTCTAATTCATTGGGAAAGAATCTTGCCCCCTTTGAAGATGAAGGATCAAAAACAGGAACCGATGCGGACAGCACTTGGAGTACTTGTTGTCCTAGCAAGTTTGCTCTATTTTTAGTGATGGGTCTCAAACTTCCCATAGTCGCATCCAGTATGTTCTCCACCTCAGAGGAGAACTTGAAATCAATAGCCTTAGCAATAATAGCCCTGGAGTCAAACTTTTTAGATGCCATTTTAAGTATTCTTGAAGTTTGATGATCGATGTGAAGAGATGAGAGGTAGAGATTGTCCCACAGGGCTTGCCAAAATTTGTAAACAATAAATTTTCGAGCCGAGAAAAATAAATAATCAAGACTAGAAAATTGGAGTAACAAATTGTAACATTTGATTTCAAAATGTAGTGCGGGTTACAATCTCTATGATAATCCTCTAATTCTTCAAATAATATGAAACACCTTGAACTTGAATTTGATTTAGAGTCAAGGGCTTGAATAGCTTGATCTTGAATCTTCATCTTCAAATTTGGATTTGAATTATTCGTCACGAACACTTGTATGGTTATGACGAACAGTAAATATGAACAAGTAACTTGATCTTGATCTTCTTGATATTCTTCTTCGTTCTTGATCTTGAACTTGAACTTGAATTTGATTACTTGAACTTTGTAGCTTTGTAGAGAATTTGCGTCTTTGATCCACGAGCTCTCTTCTTGCTTCTTGTTCTTGAAAAAAAACCCTTCTCAGAATAATGAGGACCCCTATTTATAGTTATAGGGAGTGGTATGAGGGTATGATTTGATTGGTTGGTTTAAACTGACCAATCAGATTTTTTTGGTGAAGAGTTTTAATTTGATTGGTCAGAACATGTCACATATACACGTGGCATTATTCTAGTGGGTCATTTAATTTGACTTAGATTGCCACATAACTTCGACACGTGGCATGATTTTAGTGGCTTATTTAATTTGACTTAGATTGCCACATAAATTCGACACGTGGCATAATTTTATTGGCTTATTTAATTTGACTTGGATTACCACATAATTTTGGCACATGGCATGATTCTAATGGCTCATTTAATTTGACTTGGATTGTCATATAAATTTGACACGTGGTGTGATTTTAGTGGCTCATTTAATTTGACTTGGATTGCCATATCATTTGGACTATTTTCTTGAATTTAATATAGTCTAAATTAATTTACGGATTTAAATCCAATATAATTCTAATATTTATAGGGCTAATGAGATTGAAAGAGACTTTAGCACAATTGTTGTATTGTAATTTCTTAGGATTGAGAATAAATATTTAATCATAATGAAATTTAATTTTGGAGAACCTCAAGTGACGAAGAACTAAACAGTAATTGTAGATTTGCTGTAGATTTGGTTTGGAGTAGTATTTTATAGATAGTAATTTTTCGCCTATGTTTATTCATGTTTTGTCCTTTTACGTTGTTGTAAAGATTTTCTAAATCAATGTAATTTTTTTTGGTTCAAAATCAGTGCATTACCATGTCTTTTCAAGATATTTCCAAATTAATGATATGGTGGTTTGATGAATAGTGGTGGAATGTGGAATAGGTGGAAGGACAAAGAGGGAAGAAAAATATTTTTCATAAAAAGATGTTTTCCACGTGCTCAAAATAAGTGTAACACACACATTCTGTCAGTCATTAAAAAGTGCCAAAAATGACATAGAGGCACAAGACATAATGTGTCTCAATGAACAAAGCCTAATTAGGTATGTAATGACTTTGAGGGTCATTTTCGGAAATTTATGTAAAATTATCATTTTACCCCTATTATTAGTGTCTTCGAGTATTATTTGTTCTGTTTGTGTGGTTGAATGTGTTAAAGCCTTAATAGATAGTGAAATGAGAAAATTCTTGAATTATATAGAGTTAAGTTGTGAAAAAGTAGTTTTCGGTACCAATCGGAACTACGAGTCTCAGAACGAGATTCTGTCAGTTCCATCAGCTCCAAAATGTAAAAACTGGTCTAGGAGAGTCGCTAGAAACAGATTTTGAGTTTATGTGTGAATTTGAGGTCTTAAGTTGAAAAGTGAAGTTTTAAAGGAGTTGGTTTGACTTCGATCAATGTTTTGAGATCTGAGCTTCGGATGAGAATTCAATCAGTTTCGTTGCATCAAAAATGTCAAGTTTGATGTAGTTGAATATTGACTTAGATCCGCAGGACCTTAATCATCATTTTGAGTTTTTAGGCCAAAAATTTTAGTTTTAGGCCAATAAGGGGTTTGGGAAGGTATTTTGGTCAAAACAACTTCATTTTGGAAATCTGATAATTCCATTGAGTCTGAAATATCAAATTCAGTGTAGTAGAATATCTGGTTTATTTTTATAGGACCCCGAATGATTTTTGAGGTTCAATCGAGAACATTTTTGATTGAGTTTCAGCTGCTGTTTCTGGTTCCGGTGCAACTCTTCATCGGTCAATGCGATTGCGACCTTAGTCCGCGCGATCGTGATGTGTCAGGGCATCTGTCTTCGCAATGGCTAGAGGGGGGTTAGCGATCGCGATGGGTTGTTTTTTCCGTGCCTTTCGTAATCGCGAGCTCTAATGTATCACAATCTCAAAGGTCATTTTTGACATGAACAGTGTTTACTCGGGAAAACCTCTATTTCCACCATTTTTGAGTTTCTTGAGCTTGTTGGGGTGATTTTGGAGAGAATGTTTTGAGTAATTTCATGGGGTAAGTGACATTTCATTAAAAGCTTTTATATTCCATCATTTATATCATAATTTCAACTCCTAAATCTTTAGTTTTAAAACCTAAATTCCTTGTTTTCTTCCCTGATCCGAATTTAAGAAAATGATGATTTCCAACTCGTTTTGAACTCTATTTTTGTCGATTTTCAACCATGAGTTCCTTATTACTAGTAGAACATGTTTTTATGATAAAATTCCAGATTTGAGCCCTTTTTGAAAATGATTAATTTTTGGACTGTTTTACCCCTGGTTTCGAAACCTATCAATATGGATGTCATTAAACTCCTTATGACTCAAATGTTTTATTATTGATAGTGGGTTATCCTTTCGGGTGTTGAATTCAAAGGTCGTTCATCCGGTAGAGCGTTCAAGTGCGGTTTCGGCAATTGAGGTAAGTTTGGCTATCCTTCTTGGGGCTGAGTTGGGGTAATTAGTCAAACTCTATATTGTAGGCTTGTAGTTGGGACTGATAATTGATATTGTGAAGCTCGCGTGGGGGCTTATATGTGTTGTGTAGCCCGTGTGGGGGACTTATGTAACATTTATCTGTGATTGAGACTGTGTAATCTATGACTTAACTGAGTGGGTGTAGACACGTAATTTTTGACCGAACTCAAGATTTTACACCATTTACTACTTAAATATGTCTTTTATATCTCAACTTAATATTTTTGTTTTATCTTAGTTTTAGTAAGTATACTTTAAAAGATTTGAAAACTACAAAATATAGGGCCATATTTTAGTGTAAGTTTCTTTTCTAAAGAAAAAACAATTTACAAAAAATATTTATTTTCTTTTAATTTTGATTTTTATTATAAGTTGTTTTCTTAATTATACTTTTAGTTCTATCTATTTAACGTTTTTATAGTTTTTTAGTATGGAAAAAATTAATTAATATATTTATTATCTTTCAAAATAAATAAATAAACTAAAACCTTCCCGCCTACATTTTCTTTCCCTCATCTTATCTACACTACCCCATTATCCCCGCAACACTCCACTCATCTCTCACACCTCCCACACATTTACACCTATACTACATAAATACATATACCAAAAGAAGAGAAAAGAAAGAGAAGGGTTCACAAAGAAAATCTACGTATAACTTAGTTTTTTCATTTGAGATTCAATTTTATCTTATCTCTTTGAATAATTTATGGAGTTTGATGTAATTATATGATAAATTTTATTTTGTTCTTAATTTGATTGAAATAAATATTGAGTTAAGTGTTATATTTCTATTTAATAAATGAAGATTACTTTAATGGGTGATTATTTTTATTTATTTATTTTTACTCGTTAATTAGTTGTTATCTCTTAAAAATTGAACGAATCTATAACATCCCAGAATTTTTTTCGCAAATATTCGAACATTTCTTCACGTGGGTGTAGACTCGGAACGGAGGACTTGTAATTCTACACATGAGTTAGGATTAATTCCTAAGTATTTGAAGTATGTTAGATGTGTTTAGGGGCCATAAGAGATCTCTAACACCAAGTCGAGTCCAAAGAACTCCAATCGATTAAGTTTTCGAATGAGTTAGTATAAGGGTCAACTTCAAACGAGCATGTATCCTAAAATAGAATGAATTGGGTAGCCCACGACCTACTAAATTAAAGGTCTTTGAGTCTTCTTTCCAATGCCGCGAAGATGGTAAATTTTGGAGTTCGGAGTCAAAAGTTATGACTATCCTAAGACGGACTAGTACTGCAGGAATATCAGGTCTGGGCTGTGACTGCAGGAAACCTAGGCTTGGCGCCGTAGTGGAGCGACGGCCACTATCTGTCACGACCCAAGCCTAGGGCCTAGACGTGACATGGCGAATGAGGAACCCGAAAGTACCTCAAACAAGCCTCTTAGCATTCTTTTAGTCTTTCATAGGTAATGATGATAAATAGACAAGCGGAAATCATAATAATAATAATTCTTCAACTTACATATGTCCAACAATACCTCTAACTATTAGATTCAATGGGGCTAAGACAAGTTCCTAGCTCACCCTCAATCATAATAGAAGAAATGCCATAATAAAATATCTTAACATATCATAAGCTAGAAAGACAAAGGAGTATTGTTCCCGGAACATGGGAACTCACCAAAAGTAGTCTTCAATGGAATATCAACTAGCCACGTGGAGGAGAACGAGGAGGAGCACCGATCCCTACATGGTGATATCATGTAGGCAAAAGAGTATGCGTTAGTACTTTGAATGTACTAAGTATGTAAGGATGCATGAACATTGAGAAAATATTATAACATTTATGTAATATGGAACATAATGTAATACATGCATAATAAATCATATGGATATCCTTTAAAACATTCATTTTGTGGGAAGCTAACCATAACCGACATTTAAGACCATGCGAGCTATTACATGGAATCCAACATAACCCCCTACGTTGGCCGGGGAGACTACTTGCCAGGTAGAACTCCGTCAACTTCATTTATTTCTTTAACTTTAACTTTAAGGGCTATTTATGGATCCATTAGCCTAAGCCTACAAGGGCTCCTATGTTGGCACATAGTTAATGAGACAAGGGGTTGCTACTAGGATTCCCTTACCGAATCCCACCTCAATGCCTCATTCGGTGCTAAGTCAATCCCACGGAATAGTTTAATACTTCAAAATATTTATAGCATATAACTTGAGAATTCAAACATCATATTTGGTAGAATAGCTCATTAAAACATTTGATAATTCAAATATGCAAGAATTGTCCTTATTGCATAAAGAATCCATCATTCATATCATTTCATCATTCTTTCATTTCATAAGACTCCCTTTTTGATCATAGATATTGCTTTCATAAACATTTATTTGGAGTCAAAGCTTTCAAGTCAAACTTTATTAAAAACATAGTAAAATTAGGTGGGTTCAAATCACTTCAACTTGCAAATATGTATGTAAATAAATATACATAAATACTTTGAAATCCATTAATTAAAAATCATACTTTAAACAACCCACCATGAATTTCAAGAACCTTTAAATAGATAAATAGAGGAATTACTTATAAACCATCAATTCATACATATAAAATTATGTTGCATCAAAATAGACCAATAATCATTAGTTTAACCATGATTCATACTATTAAGTAAAAATAAGAATTTACCATAAGAAAATATTACTTGAAATCAAGAGACTTAATTGAAAGAGTTTTTGGACTATATGGATGAAAGAATTCATGGATAAACACCACATAACTTAGAGTAAAGCTTAAAGAAAATAAATATAATTTATCATATAATCAAAATAATTTAGATATGAGAGTGGAAGAAATACTCTCATTGAAGCCTTACATACCTGGAAACCGAAGCTTTAGTTGGTACCGGAAGACTTAATGAACACTCTTGAGTCCTAGCTTCTCTCCTTGCCGGAACGTTTTGTATACTACCCGGAATATATGAATCACCGGAATAGTATTTCTTCACTACTAAGAACTAAAACTATATTTGAGAATGTGTATAGAGAGAAGATTTGCTTGAGAAAGCTTGATGAATAAAATGAGGAAATAAGGTGGGTATTTATAGGTGGGAAAAATGACCTAACAATAAATAAAATAATTATAAAATAAAAATCTGAAAATTTAGTGGAATATATTGATGTCATGGATGATGTTAAATGGAGGACAATTTATGTCATGAGTGATGTCAAATGTATCTAGATCTTTCTATGGTAGGTTAAATGAGTTATCTTTGACAGAATACTCCTTTTGGGAGCTGCGTTTGAATAAGATAAATTCCTTATTAGGATTTAGTGTCTTCATAAGAATTGTAGATATGGAAGTCTAGTTTCATATTGTTCAAGAATCAACCAATTTGGATAAACCTACAGTGAGATATGATTTTTCTTCTATAAACACTCATTTCCGTAACAGCATCCTACCTTACAAAGATTAATTGTTTTGACCTACTTAACCTCCGAATATTTAAATATGGTCTTCATAAAAGTTGTAGGTAATGATCTTGTGGTTACTCAGAAATTTGAATCACTCAATTTGGATACTTCGATGAAAAGTTATGACCAAAATACAGAGGCTGTATCATGTTTAAGCAAAAATTGAAATATCGTATACAACGTTTTTAGGGGATATTACACTATCGCGACAGGAACAAGCCTCAGTAGTTTGGTCCCTGACGCGGCACAACACTACGAGATGTGCAGGGTTTTCAAGCCTATTTTCCAGAACCCAGAAAATATAGGCTTGGCGCTATAAGGGCACGACGCGCCACTATAGCGCCATAGAACAGCCTCAGTAGTTTGGTCCTTGGCGCAATGCGCCACTATCAGATATGCAAGTTTTAGGCTTAGATTTGATTTGGCGCGATAGTGGCGCGTCGCGCCACTATCGCTCCAGGAGCATTTTTAGCCTATTTTTTCCAGATTTTTTTAGGAAGGGCAAATTGGACTTTTTCCCTAATTATATATACTCTATCCTTGGACGACTTGGACCATATTTTTCAGCCTTGTGCCTCTCTCTAAAAACCCTAATCTCTATTATCTTCTCTCCCAAACATCTCTAACAAGATTTGTCCTCAAGAGCTCAAGGATTCAAGATCTTCAAGTCAAGTGTTGGTTTCCGGTGAGATGATCTTCAAGCAAGGTATGTAAGGCTAACCTAAAATATGGATTGAGTTCTTCCATATGCCCATGTATGTGTTGGCTAGGAGTTGTGAAAGATTTGAACCTTCTAGGAAGGTTTTCTTGAAATTTTTCCTAAACCCTAGAATATCTTTATATACTAAACATTTATGGATGATTTCATGACTTGAATTATTAAATAGTCAACTTTCATATTATTGACTACAAATGTATCTTTGTATATAGATTTATAGGTATTGACGATATTCTTGAGTTGAGTTTCGTTGAGAGTATGGATTCATTTTTCATTCACATGAACCCAAGATGAGATTTCTTTTGTCATAATTGTCTTGAGATTGAGGTGGATGGTTTTGTGTATATATGTATTGATTGGAATGAAAAGAACGAATTGGAATAGTTATGAATGTGAATGGCATAAAAAGAATTAAAATGTTGGTAGAGCTAGAATATCACTTTTGTTTCTATAAATGGAATGTAGAATTAAATAATGATTTTGGAGTAGATGTTTGATTATGATGTTATGTTGATGTTTGATGATGATGTGAATGATGATGTTTGATGATGATGCGATGATGATGTTTGATGATGATGTGAATGATGATATTTGACGATGATGTGAATGAAGAGGTTATGTTGATGAGGATGTTGTGTGATGAAGTAGATTGGAGTCTAATGTGATTATGTGATATGTGATTTGCATAATTTGGTTGATTGGAGTCTTATGAGCATTTTGAAAATAAATAATCTTTTGAGAAGGAGTTTTAAATAAATGATTGCGAGCATTTTTGTATAAATTATTTATATGCTATTTTGAGTTTTAAAGAATGATTATTTTTATCTATGATTTAAAAAGAGTTTAAGCATGAGTTGAGTTTGAGAAGTCTTTTAATTATTTTTGAACATGAGTATTTTGAGTATAAATGAGTTGATCATTTTTACTTTAAAATGTCGATTTTTGAGATTGAGTTGAGATTGTATAAATTTTAAAGAGAAGAATTTGATGATTTGAGATGAGTCGATTTGAAAGAAGGTCCAATGAGGCCAGATTTGATTTGAGTTTTGAAAAGAGTCCAATGAGACTAAATGAGTTGATGTGAAAGAGTCCAATGAGACTAAATGAATATTTTGAGTATTTTACTCACTTGATAGATATGAGCATATTGAGTCTTGAGAGGAGTATCGAGCACCGAATTGGGTAAGAGTATAGTCCATACTCGAACCAATAAACTACGTCGTCAAACATAGGAGGGGATTGAACCGTTAAAGTCGGATGCTTCCCATGGGATTGAACCGTTAAAGTTGGATGTTTCCCATTTTATTGTCCTGACATGATAGGACTTGATTGGTTATGGATCCATGATTGGTTGATCGTTCATACCCTGGTAAAGTATGGATGAATGTGGCAACAACGTCGGATTATTGCACTATCACTCGCTCATATGGTGATAGTTGTCGGTTAGAGAAACTCCCAATTGAATGGATTGTGCTTGATATGATTGGCTTGATTGTGATTGTAGATGATTGAGTTGAATTATAAAACATTGCATAGTTTAACTTGCATATTTATTGAGTTGAGTCCTTTGAGTTGATGGTATATAATTGGATTGGGTTAGATGAATTGTGATTGAATTGTACTTGATTTGGTTGGATATGTGATAGGATTGGATTGGATCGGATGATATATGATTGAATTGGATTGAATGATTTAATTGAATTGTATCGTACATGATTAGACTGGATTGGATGGTTTATGATTGGTCTCTACCTAACTGTGTTCTTACTTTAGACTTATGACACTTTGATTGAGTCTCCCTTATCTTTCTGATTTGAGATATTTGAACCAACGTTATTCTTCCTTGAGGTATGTTTCATTCTGCCATATTACATACTCGTACATTCCATGTACTGACGTCCATTTGGACCTGCATCATTTCATGATGCAGGGATAGGTTTAAGAGATCGTCAATAGAAGCACCATTGAGGATCTATACACACTCAGCATATTAGTGAGTCATTTCCCACATTCGGAGGACACCGCTTATATTATTCTTGCATCAAGTTAGCCCTTTTCATTTTGATTTGAGGTAGTTATGAACATGTCATTGGCACCAATTAGATAGTAGTGATAGAGGCTTTATAGACTAGACAGTGATGGGTCAATTGAGTATTTCGTTCTTTGAATTATTCTTGTCAAACTATTTTAAATGACAAATATTGGAGTTGATTTGTTGGCCCATGGCCTTTATCCTTTGAGTTAGATTGATGATTTGAGTTGCCCGCCAAATATTCTCTTTATTTTAAGTCTTCCACTGATTGAATGGCTGAACGGATGTCTGATCAGGCTATGTGGTTCGCTTGGGAGCCAGAAATGGTTTCTGAGTGCCGGTAACGTCTAGGGTACCCTCTCGGGGCGTGACAGAATCATGGAGGCATTCTTGTTTTGATTTAGATACCAATAATGATAAGTAGGGATTATTAGGCTCAAAGAAATTATTGTTATTTTTATTTTATCAAACAAAAATGAGACTTATTTTAGCAATTCGTCATTGTTTTGTTGGATTAGAAAAAAAAAACGTGTATGCTTAATTTTAACTTAACTTTAAGAGTAATGAAAAATAAAAAGATATGAAAATGATCTAAATTTTATATTGTATCCTAGAAGTTTGGATTTGGTGTACTTTATTTGATTTTCTTTATAAGAAATAATTTAATTTTTTTAATGTTAGACGAACTTTTAGGCACATTAAAAATATTTGTTTTGTTTAATAATGCGGTTACACATCTTTTTTGAGACAACTAAAAACGATTCAAGGATGCGGTGATGCACTTTCACCAAATATTTTTCAATAATTAACTTTTTTTAAAATAATAATAATCAAAATTCGGAGACAGATAATATTAGGTGATGATGTACTAAGAGAAGAAAGCAGTTATGCTTTTAAGTTATTGTACATCAAAACCAAGAATGTAGTTATGCATCTGGGTTGAGACCAACAAAATTCAACAATATAATGTGAGCAAGTCCATCAATTATAAAAAATATATCCAAAAAATAATTTAAGTTGAGTATAAGTTAATAAAAGCGACTGTGCTAGAACCACGGGACTCGAGGAATGTCTCATACCTTCCCCTCAGTCAATAATTCTTTTGATTAGGGATAAAATAAGATGACTTGGAACACTATAACTCAATTCCAAGTGGTGAATTTGAAATTAAAAATAAAAATAATTCCTTTTCATTACTATCACTTCAATTGGAAAAATCCAAACGAAAAAGGAGCGTGACATCTCTGGTGACTCTGATGGGGAGTAACAAGAATTCAAGCTTTGTTATATTGACTTTTACTTGCTTTTATTATTTGTTTTACGATATATTGTCACGACCCAACTCCGTAGGCCATGACGAGTGCCCGGACCGGACACTCGCATATACCCTTGCTAACTATAAGTAACCATGTCTCCTATTTGCGTCATAGGGAATCAACAGGCACCACTGTACACACACACACATATACAACCACATACATGTACACAGACCTCTAAGAGTAAGAACAGTAACATAAGGCGAGACAGGGCCCCGCCGTACTCGTGAAAAAATAAATATATACATCAAGGGTTAGTATCAAAACTAGGCTCCGGCACAATGGAGCTCTTCTGAACTACTGAGTGGAACTCCTACACTGGTAGATCCCTAAAGTGTGTATCTATACCTGCGGGCATGAACACAGCCCCCCGAGAAAAGGAGGTCAGTACGACATATGTACTGAGTATATAAGCATAGACATCATAAGGAAATTACAGTTGGCATAGGAATGCAGGGGCAAGTATGACATCTAACCATTTACTGTACCTGTAACATATAACATAAAGTCATACATACTATCATCACGTACTGTACCCGGCCTGTTCGGGGACTTGGTGTAACAACTACATCACTCCGTTATCATAAGCATCTATATACTATTAGTGCTATCTTATATAATAATGCCGAGGAACATACGACCCGATCCATATACCATAAGAAATACCGAGGAATATTCGGCTCGATCCATATATTATATAGTAATGCCGAGGAATGCTCGGCCCAATCCATATATTATATATACATACGTACCTGGCCCTCTAGTGAGAAACTCAGTGAGTTTTTCATGTCATTGAATTATCATATTCTCATATAGCGTACCCGGCCCTCTAGTGAGGGACTCAGGGATAGAAGGGTTACCGTATACATGAGTAGAGTAGTGAGTAACCATACGCATTTTAGATCCTATTTGAGACTCGATGGAATACTTAAAATGTGCTATCATTCAAAAACCAAGACAAGAGTCATATCAAGTACCTTTTTATTGCCACTATGGATTAGGTCAAAATGGAACTTTTGGAATCATATTCCCGTATCAAGTTATCATCAAATATATTTTGGGAATCAAGAAGTTGGCTATCCTATTGGCTTTAAAAAAGAGGAACTCCTAGATTGTATCATCTTTTACGTACATCTAGGACATTCCAAAAGAAGAGAAATGATAGGCTTTATATACTCTCTACTTTCCTTCATGGAGTCATCATATACATATATCATCATATACTTATGTTGATACATGTCAAAAGAAAAGAAGGGTATCTTTACATACTTATGCCAAAAACATGCCAAAAGAAAGGAGGTAGCTTCACATACCTCTTACGGATTACTCTTAACCACGTTCGCTCCGTCATCTCTTGTACCTATTTACCATGAAAGTAATACTAATGTTAATATATTTTTGCTTTCCATTTTCCAACTCCACAACCAAGTATCCATAGGAATCATTTTCTTATCCACTTCCCTCGACTAGTTTATTACTAGTTTCGAAGTTGCCGGAAATCGGGCAGCATCTCCCGTATAACTTACCCTATCCAACTACTAATATTAGCAGCCATATTTCCAATAAAATCCATCAGCTATATATACAATCAAATCGCTTCAACATTTCTCAATACAACCCCAAAAACCTAGCTCAAAACTACGATACCAAAATAGAGTTTTTAACCTTTATTTCATAAAACCTTTAACAATACGAAACGGAGGGTCATGTAACTAAAACCAGCAGAAAACACAACCTTTTTAGAACACTTTCCATCCCTGCAAAACACAACCAAACTAGTTTCAACTGCAACACGACAATCACAACACACTACTCGACTTTGATTTAACTATAACAATTTCAATTTAGTTTATTTCTAACGTCAAGCATCCTTATGCAATTTTTCCACTTAAAACCTTATTTAAGACATGTAATATACCTCATAACCATATCATAAACTCCAGTTTGAATGGGAAAACCTTACCTTGCCTGAAACTCGCCAAGACTCGCCAAAACTCGCCTCAGAAGTTCTTTTAGCGCGGCTAAAACTTCGTGGCTGTTTGTTAACCTTTTGGTGCTGCTACAAACCTTTAATTTACATTAATAACACTTTAATACCATCATTTTATAACCTATATAATTAATTCACAGAACAAAATCAAAAAACTTACCTCTTTTCCCCTCTTGGCCGCCATTATTTTCTCTCTAGCTCTAGGGTTTCTTCTCTTTTTTTCTCTAGAATTTTCTTGAATTTTGGAGATAAGAATGACTTTTTTGATAAGGATGATTCAGAAAACATATATATATATATATATATATAGGCCACCTTATTTTTTCCCCTCGTGGGTTCGTAATCTCGTCTTACTTTATGAACCTATGTAATCCTTGGTACGTAAGCTTGGTATGTACTCAAGTAGCTTAAGTATGTAAGGTTTCCAAGTTGGTAGCTTACGTAAGTAAGTCATGTCCTACGACTCATTATTTGGTCTCCAACTTCTTCTGAATTCTTACAACCCTATTTCCAATCTTCTCTATTATGGGGTATCTCATTCTCCCTTCCTTAGAGTTATTTGATGGAATTATAGATTATCTGGATCATATGGTGACTTCTAAGAATCTTAAGAAGCTTTAAGAAGCTTTAAGAAGCTTAAGATCCTTTCAACAAACTTAAGAAGATTAAGAATCTTAAGAACCTTCTAAGGTACAAAAGTACGGGGTATAACATTCTTCCCCCCTTTAGAACATTCATCCTTGAATATGAACCAAAAACCCTCCTCAAGATCTTATGCAGACTATATGGAGAGTTTCTCTATTCCATTGCAATAACAAATACTTTCATCGAGCACTCACTATCAGAGTTCCAAAGGTTGGGATTACCTGTAGACATGGGGAATAGGTACGGATACTTGTGATTAATTTCCTCTTCATCTTCCCAGGTCACTTCTTCACGATTTTCATTTTGCCTCAATACCTTGATGGAAACTACGTCTTTAACTCACAACTTCCTACTTTGCCGATCCAGGATGGCGATAGGTTGCTTCTCGTTAGTTTAGATTCTTCCATGGTCCTTTGCTCAGATTTGGCTCTAATTTTCCTATTACACATTACATTACGTTGCCATCTCTGCAATAATATGCAAAGGCACTCAACTTAGCCTAAGATTTACCTTAGCATCGCTTCGCTAGTCTTTAGGTTCGCCTTTCCCCCTCCTCTTTTATCTTACAACTGGTATCGAGGTAGATCTTTAGTTCAACCATGACCATGTCCTTTTTGTTCATTTGATTTAACTTTCCTTTTTTTTTCTCTATAACGTATCCAAAATATCATAAATCATTTTCATCATGTACTCATCCGCTTGGTCTTATGCTGTATATATATATATATATTCTTAGGTTGCATAACTACTTTTTTACAACCAGTATGAGGTAGATGCAGTCTTTTCGTTTCCTGGTCCATCTTGCTTTACATATCGCCTTCACATCGGAACTTGCTCGCGCTAGCGCTATTCTGTCCTACCCTTTTTCCTTCATTTAGGTACTCCTTGGTCTCCTCCTTTCCTACCTTAGGAGATTTTCTATTCTTTATCCTTGCTACTGGTATGTCACATATCAGTAGTCAACAACTCTATAACCATAGCTTAATCCCTACTCAAACATGGCCTTACTATCCTTTACACGGTCCTGTTAATATGTGATAATGTTAGTTAATTTCCTCTCATGCTTGTATTTCTCTTGTCTACTTCCCCCCTTTAGGGTGTACCCATGTCATCCTCTGTGTATTTTCAATTATTTATGCGCATATGATTCTGTTCCAACATATTTAACATACTGCACCATGTTTACACCTTCTGTTAGATCATCTATACTTTAGGTTGCCCCTATAAGAAACCTTAATACAACCATGGGGTTCTTAGAATTCTCGAGAATACCCAACCTAGTCCAAGTACTGGTACCCAAGTCATATAACTAATGTATTAGTTTTGCTGAATTCACCTTTCATTCATCCCAATCAGTATGTCACTAGTGCTTATAATCGTGTCTGATTCTCCATTTGGGGGCACTTATACTTTGATGACACGTGTTTCATATTTTTTTATCACATTTTTTTTCAATGGATACCACTTGTTCCTTTGATAATTTAACAATGCCTCAGTTGTTTTGCAATTTCTATTCCCTATCCTCGAGGGATCCCACTATTTTTCAAAGTGGAGATACATATACACAATACCCATTTCTACTTCATGAGATTTCATCCTTATCGTGTACCCGATGCTAACTTCTAATGTTACTCACAAGAACATTCTTTAGTTACTTCCTTATTAGGCTCTATGTACTTTCATGATAATCCTCATTATATTCACATTATATTCTACTCATGATCAATCCCGGAGGGTAATATTTCTTAACCTTTATTCACGATCCTTACTCTGGGCTAATTCCACCTGGTGGAGCAAGCGTACTTAACCCCTTATCCTACCTCATCATTCTCATCCTTAATACCTCACAGGTAGTCTTAAGATATTCATATCCATCACTATTTTTCTCACCATATCAGTATTGACCTTCTAATTACCACCCATATCGCTATGAACTTATTTCCCAAAGTCAGTCGTACTCCTAGTTTAGTCGGATCTTATCGTTACCATGGATACGATCTCTCAAGATATAGTACAACCTTATATCTCATTCTCTTTCTATTTCCAAGAAAATTTTAGTAGAGTTTTCTCTATATTCCTTACTATCTCTAAACCTGCACGCAGAAAATACCAACAACGCCACACAAGGCCAACGTATATATACATCCATATTATATCATGTCTTAGCCACAATGCCTTATAGGGCCAATATATATACGCATATTACGGCCACACAGGGTACCCAACACCAATAGAAAAAGGAGATATATATGATAGGGGGAGAGTCTAAATCTATTAGTATATATACATTCTGGAAGAAGATTAATGATATACTTGTATCTACATTTGGTGGCACCTCCTGATCCTGCCTACTAGCCAAGGCATACATGCGATTCGAAAGGCCACTAGAACTAGAAGCTCCCTCCACGGCCTCTACCATGGTCTGTTGGTGCCTGCATACCCCGCCCCATAGGGCGCATAATTATAGAAGAAGAAGAACCAGCTATCGACCCAGTAAGTTGAGCTGCACCACCCGGGTTACCCTTAAGTGGGCAATCTCTCATAAAATGTCCTTGACGGTCGCAAGTGAAACAACTATCTCTATTCATCTGTGAGCCCGAGACCCTAGAGCTTTGTTCATCTCCCATATACCCTGTGCTATCAAGTCTCCTGCCTACAAACTATAGAGGTACACTCTAGGCTGGTGGAGGAGGATATCTATTATACTATTGAGGTTGTCCACCTCGGAAATTACCATAATAATCAGTTGGTTTAGTTCTCTTCCGCTGGTCTCTATCATAATCTCAGTCAGACTGACACCCTTTGTGCCGATCCTCCACCCCTTGCGCATACGCCTATACTCAAGTAATATATATGCCCGTCTGAGAAGCCATCGCCATATAACTATCAATTAAGTAACGATCAAGGCCCGTCACATAGCAATGCACCCTGTCCGTCATGTTAGCTACAATAGTAGGTGTATATCTCGCTAACGAGTCAAACTCAAGGCTGTAATCTCTAATACTCCTGTCATTCTGTTTTAACTGTAAGAATTTATCAACCCTGGCTCGCCTTATTTCTAAAGGCAGAAAATGGCCAAGAAAGGATTCTACAAACTCATCCCATTCAGCTAGAGGAACCCCCTCGCCTCTCAACAATTCCCAAGACTCATACCAGTTAGCGGCTACGTCACGCAACCGATATGAAGCTAATTCTATCGACTCAGTCTCTGAGGCCCTAATGATTCGCAGTATGTGCTGCATCTGCCGAGTGAACTCCTATAGAACTTCTATAGGTCTTGACCCATGAAATTCTGGGGGATTGTAGGTTAGGAAGTCACGGACCCTCAAAATGTCCTGCCTATTTGCATCATCTAGGCCATGCTTTTGAGCCTGTCCTTCTACCAGTTCAGTTAGCAAATGCACTTCATTTCTCATAGCTCTATCCTCTACCTCTTACTGTGGGGCTGGAGGCTCCGGTAATGGGGCATCATAACCTGCAGCTCCTACTGCCCTAAACTCCTCTCGAGGTGACGGCGTAGTAGAGCTCACCGATTGAGGCATAATCCTCGGCATAGGCTGGGTAAGAGCCTTAGTAACTCTTGGGGCCTGACTGGTTTCCCCTGTTATCGACTTGCCCTTTTAGGCAGTTGTTGCTTTCCTTGGAGGTATTACTGCAAACATTAGGATAGTTTAGTGAAAGGTCATCCAAAGAACATAGCTCTATCGCACAATCTAAGAAAAGAAAGAAAGGTAACATCCTAAATATCCTGTAGCCTCCTATTTATAGATGTGGTTCACCACACACCGATAAACAAGTCTCTACTAGACACGGTCTGTAGACATTCTAAGGAAGGGCCACTTTAATACCACTTCTGTCACGACCCAATCCTGTAGGTCGTGGCGGGTGCTAGGTTCAGACACTCGTATATTCCCCTTCTAACTACAAGTAACCCTGTCTCCTATTTACGTCATAAAGAATCAATAGGCACCACTGTACACACACATATACAACCTACATACATGTCCACAGTCCTTTAAGAGTAAGAACAGTAACATAAGGCAGGGATAGGGCCCCAGCCATACTCGTGAACAAATAAATATATACATCGAAGGTTAGTACCAAGACTAGGCTCCGGCCCAATGGAGCACTTCTGAACTGCAGAGTGGAACTCCTACGCTGACAGATCCCCAAAGTGTGTATCTGTACCTGCGGGCATGAATGCAGCCCCCCGAGAAAGAAGGGTCAGTACGACATATGTAATGAGTATATAAGACGACATCATAAGGAAATTACAGTTGGTATAGGGATGTAGGGGCAATTATGACATCTAATCATTTACCATACCTGTAACTTATAACATAAAGTCATACATACTATCATCACGTACTGTACCCGGCCTGTTCGGGGACTTGGTGTAACAACTACATCACTCCGTTATCATAAGCATCTATATACTATTGTGTTATCTCATATAATAATACCGAGGAACGTACGTCCTGATCCATATACCATATAGAAAAGCCGAGGAACGTTCGGCCTGATCCATATATCATATAATAATGTCGAGGAACGTTTGGCCTGATCCATATATTATATAGTAATGTCAAGGAATATTCGGCCCAATCTATATATTATATAGTAATGCCAAGAAATGTTCGGCCCAATCCATATATTATATATACATACGTACTCGGCCCTCTAGTGAGGTACTCGGTGAGTTATTCATGTCAATGCATTATTATGTTCTCATATAGCGTACCCGGCCTTCTAGGGAGGGACTCGGTGGATAATGCAGTAAACTATGCATGATAATACACCTGTCCCGAGACTCAGGGATAGAAGGGTTATCGTATACACGAATAGAGTAGTGAGTAACCATATGCATTTTAGATCCTATTTGAGACTCGATGGAATACTCAAAATGTGCTATTATTCAAAAACCACGACAAGAGTCATATCAAGTACCTTTTGATTGCCACTATGGATTAGGTCAAAATGGAACTTTTGAAATCATATTCCCGTATCAAGTCATCATCAAATATCTTTTGGGAATCAAGAAGTTGGCTATCCTAGTGGCTTTAAAAAAGCAAAACTTCCTTGGAATCGTATACACTTCATCTATTTGTTTCATAAAGATCATGCCAAAAAGAAAGGAATATTAGCTTTACATACTTACTACTTCCCAATGAATAGAAACACTTGAGAAGCAATAGCTCAATTATTGTAAGAGTTCCAACATTAGAGGATGAGTAAGAAACACTTAAGAATGGAGTCACCTCCTAGATTGTATCATCTTTTACGTACATCTAGAACATGCCAAAAGAAGAGAAATGATAGGCTTTATATACTCTCTACTTTCCTTCATGGAGTCATCATATACATATATCATCATATACTTATGTTTAGACATGTCAAAAGGAAAAAAGGGTATCTTTACATACTTATGCCAAAAACATGCCAAAAGAAAGGAGGTAGCTTCACATACCTCTTACGGATTACTCTTAACCACGTTCGCTCTGTCGTCTTTTGTACCTATTTAACATGAAAGTAAAAAGGGTAGCCCGGTGCACTTAAGCTCCCGCTATGCGTAGGATCCGGGGAAGGGCCCGACCACAAGGGTCTGTTGTACGCAGCCTTACCTTGCATTTCTGCCAGAGGCTATTTCCAATTAATTTTAATAACCTTTCACTTTCCATTTTTCAACTCCACAACCAAGTATCCATAGGAGTCATTTCCTCATCTACTTCCCTCGACTAGTTTATTACTAGTTTCGAAGTTGTCGGAAATCAGGCAGTATCTCCCCTATAACTTACCCTATACAATAGATAATCTTAGCAACCATATTACCAATAACAACTATCAGCTATATATACAATCAAATTTCTTCAATATTTCTCAATACAACCCCAAACAACTAGCTCAAAACTACGATACCAAAATAGAGTTTTTAACCCTTATTTCATAAAACCTTTAGCAATATGAAACGGAGGGTCATGTGGCTGCAACCTGCAGAACCCACAACCTATTTAGAAAACTTTTCAGCCCTGCAACACACAACCAAACCAGCTGCAACTGCAGCACCACGATCATAACACACTACTCGACTTCGATTTAACTATAACGACTTCACTTTAGTTTATTTCTAATGTCAAGCATCCTTATGCAATTTTTCCACTTCCAACCTTAATTAATACATGTAATTTACCTCATAACCACATCATAACTCCAGTTTGAAAGGGAAAACCTTACCTTGCCTGAAACTCGCCAAAACTCACCAAAACTCGCCTAAGAAGTTCTTTTAGTGCGGCTAAAACTTCGTGGCTATTTGTTAATATTTTTGTGCTGATCCAAACCATGAATTTAAATTAATAACACCTTTATACCATCATGGTATAACCTAGATAATTAATTCACAGAACAAAATTGGAAAACTTACCTCTTTTCCCCTCTTGGCCGCCACTATTTTTTCTCTAGCTCTAGGGTTTCTTCTCTTCTTTTTTTCTCTAGAATTTTCTTGAATTTTGGAGATAAGAATAACTTTTTTGATAAGGATGATTCATAAAACATATATATATAGGCCACCTTAGGAGGTGACACGTGTCTACCCCTAAGTGGTGACACGTGTCAAGCCCTCATTGGGCCAATGCACCACCTCCTCCAACCATGAGATGCCACATGGCATGTGGGGGGTCCACTCCTTGCTCCAGCTGCTTCTACGTTGCACTTTCAGCTGCTGCCACATGGCACTCTCTCATGTTTCCATGTGTTACCTTTTTTCCCCCTCTTGGGTTTGTAATCTCATCTTACTTTATGAACCTATGTAATTCTTGCTACGTAGGCTTGGTATGTACTCAAGTCGCTTAAGTATGTAAGGTTTTTAAGTTGGTAGCTTACGTAAGTAAGTCGAGTCCTACGACTCATTATTTGGTCTCCAACTTCTTCTAAATTCTTACAACCCTATTTTCAATCTTGTCTATTATGGGGTATCTCATTCTCCCTTCCTTAGAGTTATTTGATGGATTTATAGATTATCCGGCTCACACGGTGACTTCTAAGAAGCTTAAAAAGCTTTAAGAAGCTTAAGAGCCTTTCAAGAAACTTAAGAAGCTTTCAAGTTACAAAAGTACGGGGTATAACATATATTTTGTATGATTGCTTAATGTGGTACTTTCTCACTTTTTTATTGCTTTGATATTGTTGAACTGCCTATAAACTATCTTCTCTTGCACACCCCTCTATGCCTCTGAAAACACTTCACACATGTTCACAGAAATGCAGTTATGCATCCTACATTCTATTGAGATAAAGCTAGAGTATTTTGGCATCTGGCGAAGGTTTATTAGTAACACATATTAGGCGGGGTTGGACTACTGCTACTGACAACTTTCCCCTTCCTTGCTCGAGTTGTCCACTCGGGTAAGACAGTCTAGAAACCTTTTCCTATTAGATTTAAACCTAGTAAAACTTAACTGACATGGTTATCCCTAGTAGGTCGTTTCTTTGTATCATTTTCATTTAAATTAGTGAGGTTTGACACAGGAGTCGATCCGTCTAGGACACGTATCCCTCTTTAATTTGACTACTTAGATTATTTTCTGTGCTATATGGAAATAACATTTATTTATAAGATCATTTCATTTTCTAGGGTGATCAATAAAATGAGAAAAAGAGTTATCGAATTTACACAAAAAACATAGTAAGATAACTCCAAAAAATAAATAAATCTTGTTTTAGTTTCTTATGCATTTCTAGAAAATGTAAAAATTAATTTAAAAACTTTTTAAACAAAAATTTTAAAATAAGTTCATGTTTTTAGTTCTTTTGTATAGTTCGTAAAGATGAAAATCCGAAAGATTTTTCTTTATACCAATTTTACAAAACAATAACCAAAAGTTTTAGTTACTTTTTTCAATAAGGTTCTAACATTTTTAAGTTCTCTTAGCTTTTCAATCTGAAAGAACTACGCACACCTAATTCTCACCTTGATGAGATACGTAGGCATCCCTCCACGGGTTCGGTGATATAAGTTCAAAAATTAAAAAAACATTTTTTATTTTCATTCAAAATAAAAAAAATGAAAAAAAAAAGAAATTTCTTTTTCTGTATTCACAACAACAAAAAAAATTATTTCTTTGTTCAAAAAAGCTAAAAAAAGAGGAAGAAGAAAGTTCTTATTTCATATTCAATAAAATAAAAAGTTTTGCTTATGAGTTTTGTGAACTACGCGCACTTGAATCTCAAAGCAATGAGATACGTAGGCATCTCACAGCAATCCCCTATGGGTGTGGTATTCCTTAATACAAATGATTTTTATTTCTTATTAAAAATAAAAATAATCTCTTAACTTGGTTGGTACCAACAAACTTAGGAGTGTGCATGAGAAAAAAAAGTATTAAACTAATTGACATGGTATAGTGGATCAACTTTGTTACAACCTATATAGATTTTTCTGGTACCTCTTGATTATATTTATGGAACACTTGAGAAATTCGCTTGCTTAAAGTTGAGGCTAAAACAAATTCAACCTCACTGTTTCAAGTGCATTGTGTGGTGATATTTAGATATAAAATTCAATGGCATGGCTTGTTGATCTACAACTTGGCCCAAATGTTTGTTCAGGCAAAATGTTGAGCAATACTGGACTAGGGAAAGGATTCTAGGCTTTCTTTGACCCGATTGTCCCTTTGAAACCTACCAAATATCATGTGATCTATAGAACTCTCTATTTGAGCCTAACTTTTTATTTGAATTTCCAAATCTTGGCCTATATCATTATCAGCGTATAAATGTACCACGCCTTAATTCCACCTCTCTGACCGCACTAACAAAGATTTGAGTCGGATGACAAAGTGTAAAGATCAAAAATTTGAAAAAAGTCAAAAGAAAAATTAGAAAAAGAAAAACTCCAATGAAAGAAGGAAAACTCAAATAAAGAAGAGGAGAAAATAAAAAAAAACAAGCAAACAAAGATCAGGTGCAGAAATGAAGAAAGCAAATTGAGAGCATAGTGCAATGCTAAGGGAGAATATAATCACTTTACCCAAAAAAGATTATCTTACTCACTCCAAGCCTACATTTTTGTCACGACTCAACCTCGTAGGCCATGACTGGGGTCCGACCTGGACCCTCGTATACGTAACTGTCAAATATAGCCAAATTGAACTATGCATAATGTGATACTACACCCAAAAACCCCAATGGGCAAAATTTTGAGCAATACTGGACTAGGGAAAGTATTATAGGTTTTCTTTGACCTGATTGTCCCTTTGAAACCTACCAAATGTCATGTGATCTATAGAACTCCCCATTTGAGCCTAACTTTTTATTTGAATTTCCACATCTTGGCCTATATCATTATCACCGTATAAATTTACCCCCCCCCCCTCCTTAATCCCACCTCTCTGACCGCACTGACAAAGATTTGAGTCGGATGACAAAGTGTAAAGATGGAAAATTTGAAAAAAGTCAAGAAAAACTCCAATGAAAGAAGGAAAACTCAGATAAAGAAGATGAGAAAATAAAAAAACCAAGCAAACAAAGATCAGGTGCAGAAATGAAGAAAATAAATTGAGAGTATAGTGCAATGCTAAGGGAGAAAATAGTCACTTTACCCAAAAAAGATTATCTTACCCATTCCAAGCGTACATTTTATGTTGATAACAATTCCTACTTGATCCCATTTTTTGTGTTCTCACATTAATGGATACTTACATGAGGGCCAAGCATATGGTATCTCAATCTCAAGCATTGAACATCTTTCTGAGTGTGAGTGACTCTCAAAATGTTCTATGATCTAAATTATTCTATTTTGTGTGAGTTAGAATTTATTTCGGTAAGGGCATTTGAAACATGAGGACACGAATAATTCTAACTCCTTAAATGATGCAAGATGAACAAATCTTGTAAAAGCTTAAGTATGTTTGAGGTACCATTTGAAACTATAGGGATTATTTCAAAGTTGACCTCAAATTTGTCTGTAAGTAATTGGAGGTGATTCATATGCATAATACTAATTGTTGGTACCAACTAAAGTCAAGACATGACTAATCAAAAATTGACTTGTTTCTATCCAACATTCTTTTAGAAGGTACCATTTTGTAAAAATAAAAACAAGAAAAAGAAAGACAGTCTTTGATTTACATGGACTAAGTTTGATCTAAGTCATGTTATGTTAAGATACATAGACAGTCCTACAATAGGATTCGATCTCATCAAGGTTTTTTTTCATATCGAATCAAAGCTGGGGTCATTTCTGAAAATTTCACCAAAAAACAATGATAAATCAAGAAGATTTCAAAGTTACCTGATTTTCAAAATATTTGGGGCATATTTTATTTTTATGCATATAAGAAAGGTACTCTCATGTCCAACATACGGAATAAACAACTTAGTTGCATTTTGACCTTAGGGAACAAACACCCTAGTCGTATATTAGAGAACAAACTTCCTTCTATCTTTCATTTATAGGGAACGAACACCGTAGTTGCATTTTGACCTTAGGAAAAAAACACCCTAATGGTATTTCAAGGAACAAAAACCTATCATATTTCATTTCTAGGGAACAAACACCCTAGTTGTATTTTTGACCTTAGAGAACAAACACCCTAGTGGTATTTTAGGAAACAAACACCCTATAATCTTTAATTTCTAGGGAACAAACACCCTAGTTGCATATATGTCTTGCAGTTTTCTTTTGGTACAAGTATTTCTCATTCATGCTATAAACTCATAAATATTTTCTAGTTCAAATTGGGGCCAAATTTTGTTTTTGTTGTTAGTATATGAGATTTACCATAGTAGGACCCTCTTGGATAATGGGATTTAGTATAGCAGGACCATCCTGAATAATAGAATTTAGTATAGCAGGACCCTCCTGGATAATGAGATTTAGTATAGCAGGACCTTCCTAGATAATGGGATTTAGAATAGTAGGGCTCTCCTGGATAATGGGATGTAGTATAGCAGGGCACTCTTGAATAATGAGATATAAAATAGTAGGACCCTCCTGAATAATGGGATTTAGCGTAGCAGGACCCTCCTGGATAATGAGATTTAGTATAGCATGACCTTCCTAGATAATGGAATTTAGTATAGTAGGACCCTCCTGGATACTAAGATTTACTGTAGCAGGACCCTCTTGGATAATGAAACTTAGTATAGCAGAACCCTCCGAAATAATGGGACTTAGTATAACAGGATCCTCTTGAATAATGGGAATTAGTATAGTAGGACCCTCCTGGATAATGGGAGTTAGTATAGATGGACCCTCTAGGATAATATGATTTAGTATAGCAGGACCCTCCTGGATAATGAGATTTAATATAGAAGTACCCTCCTAGATAATGACATTTAACATAGTAGGACCCTCCTAGATAATGGGACTTAGTATAACAGGACCCTTTTGGATAATGAGATTTAGCATAGAAGGACCCTCCTAGATGATGGGATTTAGCACAGCAGGTCCCTCTTGGATAATGAGATTTAGCATAGCAGGACCCTTCTAGATAATGGGATTTAGTATAGTAGGACCCTTGTGGATAATGGGATTTAGCATAGCAAGGCCCTCCTAGATAATGAGATTTAGCATAACAGGACACTCTTGGTTATTGGGATATAGCGTAGCAGGACCCTCCTGTATAATATTATTTAGCATAGAAGGACTCTCCTAGATAATGGGATTTAGCGTAGCAGGACCCTCCTAGATAATGGGATTTAGCATAGCAGGACTCTCTTGGATAATGGGATATAGCGTAGCAGGGCCCTCCTGGATAATGTAATTTAGCATAGTAGGACCCTCCTAGATAATGGGATTTAACGTAGCTGGACCCTCTTAGATAATGAGATTTATTATAGTAGGATCCTCTTGGATAATGTAATTTAGCATAGTAGGGCCCTCCTAGATAATAGGATATAGCGTAGCTGGACCCTTTTGGATAATGGGATGTAGCGTAGTAGGACCCTCTTGTATAATGTAATTTTGCATAGAAAGACTCTCTTGGATAATAAGATTTAGCATAGCATGACCCTCCTGGATAATGGGATTTAGTGTAGCCAGACCCTCATGGATAATGGGATGTAGCATAGCAGGATCCTAATGTATAATGTGATTTAGCATAGAAAGAATCTCCTGGATAATGGGATTTAGCGTAGCAGGACCCTCCTGGATAATGGGATTTAGTATAGCAGGACTCTTTTGGATAATGGGATTTAGCATAGCAGGACCCTCCAGCATAATGGAATTTAGTGTAGTAGGGCACTCTTGGATAATGAGATCTATTATAGTAGGACCCTTCTGGATAATGGGATTTAGCATAGCAGGACCCTCCTGGATAATGGGATTTAGCATAGCAGGACCCTTCTGGATAATGGGATATAGCGTAGTAGGACTCTCTTGTATAATGTGATTTAGCATAGCAGGACTCTCCAGGATAATGGGATTTAGCGTAGCAGGACTCTCCTAGATAATGAGATTTAGTATAGCAGGACTCTTCTGGATCATGGGATTTAGCGTAGCAGGTCCACTTTTATTCATACTCACAATATTTTTTTTACTATAAACTAGGGCAAAATTTTGTGTTGTTTCTTTTGTTCGTTTTGATTTCAGGAATTTGCTTGTAGAAAAGGTCAATTCACATTTCAAGCTCAAGATCTTATCTAGAAAGCATTGTCAGCTTTCAAGTTCATGTTTAATTCAAGTAACAGAAGCTCGCCTCAAGTACAAGGTCAATTCCAATCTCACGTGGCAGAAGCACCTGGAGGACAAGTTAACTTCAAATTCGTTGAAAGGAAAATGAATATCTTATCGTTTGAGAAGGCTTGAAGATTCAAGCCGAGATTCAAGAGAAGCTATATAGGTAGGATCTTCTGCATGTGTTTTCTTTTAATGTTTTATCTTTCATTTCATGTCAAAGTAGGAGCCGCGAACTAGAGCCTCGATGGAACATCACATGAATTCCAACCAACCGTTTCATTCTCTTGAAATACACGTGACTTGATTCCCTTATAACCCGGGATATGTAGTCTGTCCAAAACTAGGACTCGGTCGCATGTTTTTCCTTCCAAATAAGAGTTCGATTCAAATATGTAACATTGTCTACTTCTTTATCTACAAACTCTTCGTCTTTTCAGTCAAAGAGGGGCAAATTTTAGACACGTAATTTTTGACCAAACGCAAGATTTTACACCATTTACTACTTAAATATGTCTTCTATATCAAAACTTAATATTTTGGCTTTATCTTATTCTTAGTAAGTTTACTTTAAAAGATTTGAAAACTACAAAAAATAGGGCCACATTTTAGGATAAATTTCTTTTCTAAAGAAAAGAAAATTTACAAAAAATATTTGTTTTCTTTTAATTTTGATTTTTATTAATAAGTTATTATTTTCTTAATTGTATTTTTAGTTCTATCTATTTAAATTTTCTATAGTTTATTAGTATGGAATAATTAATTAATATTTTTATTATCTTTCAAAATAAATAAATAAACTAAAACCTTTCCACCCACATTTTCTTTTCCTCAACTTATCTACACTACCCCCATTATCTCCATAACACTCCACTCATCTCCCACACCTCCCACACATTTAAACTTATCCTACATAAAGACACATATCAATAGAAGATAAAAGAAAGAGAAGGATTCACAAAAATATCTACAAAGAAGAGAAAAAAAAGAGCACAACACACCAAAAAAGAGAAAAGAAAGTAGAGAGAAAAAGTAATGACCCTGAAAGTCATTTTTGGAAATTTTCATTCAAAGTTTTGAGTTTCGGAATAGAATTCTGCCGATTCCATTAATTTTGGAATGTTCAAAATGGTTTAGGAGAGTTGACGAAACCAGATTTGGGATCATATCGTGGATTTGAGGGGTTGAGTTGGAAAGTATTGAGTTTTTGGCCATAGGTTTGACTTTGGTCAATATTTGAGGATCGGATGCTCGGAATTGAATTTCAAAGACTCTGTTAGATTTGGAGGGTGATTTTAGGCCTAGAAAGAGTTCCAATATATTTTTTCGGTAGCTCCAGGGCATTTTGGTCTTTTGAGGTATAAAGTTGATTTAGTTGTGACTTTTTGGTCTCTGCATCAAGGAGGCATTGAAATCAAATTCTGATGGTTCCGTTGAGTTCGGAACATTGAGTTTAGTAGGGTTTCATATATGGTTTATTTATATGGGATCCCAAATGAATCCCGAGGGTCAATTCGGAGATCTTAACACTTGGAAAAATTGCTGGTGACTTTTATCTATTGCAGACCTCATTTTCACGAGAGGGTAGGTCGCAAAAGCGACACTCGCTTAACTTAGGACCCCTTTGTTAAAGAGAAGGTCATGGAATAGGAGAGAGTTGCGAAAGTGACTAAAGTGTCCGCTTTAACGAATAGGCGGGGGTCACAAAAATGACCTTGTTCTCGTGAAAGTGAGGGTCTGCTTAAGCGAGCCCCTATCACTTAAGCAACATTTGAGAGGGATTTTGGATGGTGTTTATGCTAGTTTCTCCATTTTTGAAAATTGAAGCTCTGTAGGGGCGATTTGGAGAAGGATTTCTCATGGGATATCATTGGTTAAGTTATTTTGACCCTACTTTGTCATTTCCCAATGATTGATTGATGATTGTAACATGAATTTGGGGGATTTCAATGGGTGGAAATGGCCCTTTTTCAAGAACTTTGAGAATTTTCTTTAAAAGGTGATTGTGACTTGATTTCAGCTGGGTTTGTGAAATGGTTATCGTTATTGAGTTCCTAAGACCAAGAGGAATAATTTCATCCAAAAATTTCCGGATTTAAACCCCTATTTTGTGAAGTCGAATTTTTAACCTTTAACCCTTTTCGCCAAATTTCACATTCTTAGTATCGTTGGAGTTGATTTCTAATTGTGAATCAATACCTAAATAGATTGTGGAGATTCAGAGTATAATAGGAAGGACAAAGGACACGTAGATTGATTGATCACATCTTAGCTAAGGCAAGTGGACTCTTAAAACTCTGTAAATCTCTTAGAATTTTCGAATATCCCATTGTATATATGTTGGAACATAACGAGGATGAGGTTACACATTTAATTGTGATATGAAACTAATCTATAATGAATCGATGGGGTTAATAAAGACAATGTGATATAGTGTTTATTATTGAATATTATATAGCATAATCTAGATATCTATGTGTATTTGATAAAATACTTGATAGTCTAATTATGATTGCAGTTTATCTGAATTGATTATTACTTATTACTTGTGTGAGCATGTTATTGCATTGGTTTTGAAACACAGTGATGAGAGGTATAAGATTGTGAGACCAAGGTCATTTTCGATTAGAGATATGATATGGCCGATATCATTTCTGGTGATAGATTTACCTAGGTTATTTCTTGTGAGATTATATGGTCGAGGTCATTTCTGGCGAGATTATTTCGTTGAGGTCATTTCCAGCAAGATTATTTGGCCAAGGTTATTTTTGGCAAAGTTATGGGATCAAGGTCATTTCTGGTCAGAGATTATGAGACCGAGGTCATTTTCGGTTAGAGACTATGAGGCCGAGGTCATTTCCAATCAGAGATTATACACTCACGCATGATCATTGAGTGTGCATATACATATTTTGCATATCTGTGTTGATAATTTGATGCCTATTTGTGACTTATGAGTATTTGTACGATATATCTTGTGATATTGATTTGTCATATGAACCTTATTGAACTATTAGGTTGGGATGATTTTTGTGCAGCTTGTAGCCTAGAGGCTCGGTTGGGTTAGAAAAGGAGTTCGTGATTTCTAATAGATTTACTTAGTTTTTCTAGTTAGCTTGCTGGGTACTGTGTTATTTATTACTCACCCTTTCGTCTACACTTGTGTAGGTTCGTAGCCTGGACTTTGATCACCGTCTCTTTTCTTGATTATTCTAGTCTTCTGGGAGTTGAGAGAGGTAGCCATTGATATCCAGTAAACTCTCGTAGTTCTTGTATTTTTATGCTTTACTCTATTTGAGTGTTGAAGACATATTGATACTTGTACTTTCATTTTAGTTTTGTTATTTAGCGGCTTGTACATGTGACAATCAATATTTGGAGGTATTTAAGTTGAAATATTTCCCCTTTTTTATTATTTACTTAATTTGTTTCCCCCTTATTGATCGAAATATTGGGTTTTATGTTGACTTGTCCAGTGGAAAATAACAGGTGCCATCATACCAAAAATCGGGTCATGACAAATTGGTACCAGAGACCCAGTTTCATAGGTCTCATGTATACAATCCAAGTCTAAGTAGATTCTCGAGGATCGGTACAGAGATGTATGTACTCATCTTAGAGAGTCTATGGAGACTATTAGGAAACTTTCTTTATTCATTCTTTCTTATATGCCAAGTCATTATCGCTAGTGCTGAGTGTGATATGTTTTTTGGAAGATGCTGAGGACTAGATCTATGTCTATTAGTAGAGGGGAGGCAGTCCCTGAGGCAGTTGTTGAGACCCTAGCTAGAGGTAGAGGTATGGGTCCAATTGAGAGGCCGAGGCCATTCCAGAAGAGCGGAACCTGTTCGAAGTCATGCTAGAGAGGCCTCTCTAGAGCCACAGGTTGAGATTATAGAGTATGCACCACCGTTGCTTCAGGAGACCTTATTGAGGATGCTGGGTTTGTTGCTCAAGTAATCCCTTCAAAGATAGAAAGATTTCAGTTTTTTTTTCAAGGGTCCAGAAAGGTTGTAAGCAAGCTGCGGGGTTCACAAACTAGAGTTGGTGTACATACTCTAGAGTAGCATTAGGTTTAGTGGTTCAGGTTCAGATGGGCCAACCACCAATGGTTCCTACACCTGCTTTTGATGTGCAGATTGCTCTAGATATGGTTATGACTATAGCAGATCAGCAGTGCTATGGGAGGTTTTAGAAGATAAAACCACCCCTGTTCCAGGGTGGTAAGAACATTGATGCATATGAGTTTTTGACGTTGTTTCATGTGATGTTGGAGGAAGTGAGCATAGCTGATGCTTGGAGTGTTCAATTTGTTGCACTCCATCTCCGTAGGTTAACTTGGGAGTGGTAGAGGACATTCATGAGTTCCCAACTAGTTGGATCCCCTCCAATTGAGTGCGGAGTTTTTGCTAGTTCTTTTAAGGATCACTTCATCCCATGGAGAGTACGGGAGGAGAGTAGGCTGAAATTTTAGAGTTTGACTCATGATGGCATATTAGTTGCCAAATATAAGTCCTGTTTCTGCCAGTTGTCGGGGCATGCTACAATGTTGATCCTAGATAATGCGGAAAGAGTCCACAGGTTTGTGAAGGGTTTGACCTTCTCTATTCAATCCTATGTGTTCAAATCAGCCCATGAGGGGCCTTCTTTTAAGTCTATTGTGAGCACTGCTAAGGAGGCAGAATTGATGGTTAGAGAGGAGTTTGGGGACCCCAATAGGGCCCATTCTAATGGTCTTTTTTAGGGTACCTCATCTGGGCTAGAGGTTCACATAGAGGCGGTAGTCAGTTTTAGCGCCAGAGACCTATTCATACGTCTATGCTAGCAACTGATAGTGGGCATTTAGTTTGAGGGTCTCAAAGTTTGGACTAAGGTGGTTATGGTATTCCATCAGGGTCATCGCAATATTCTTCTTTCTTGAGGTCATGTTTTAGTTATGTAGATCTGGGTCATCGAATGCGCCAGTACCTACTACAGACTCATTCAAGGTCCCAACATACTTATTCAGCAGCTCTAGAGACAAATTCGGTGCTTCTGGATAGAGGTTGGGGTAGAGCTCAGATAGGTAGGGGTGGTAGAGTCTCTAGTAGTGGTGCTATGGTTCTGCGAGGTAGGGGTACGGTTCAGGCGGGTGGTGGTAGAGGAGCTCAGTGCTATGTTTTTTTGGAGAGACCCGAGGCTGAGTCTTCTGATGTGGTCATTACATGTATCGTCTTAATTTGCCATCAACCTGCATTTGTGTTATTTGATCCTAGATATATATTCTCCTATGTGTCTATCTATTTTGCATCTAGATTTGATTTGACTTGTGATCGCATGCTAATACCTGTACATGTCTCTACACCCATGGGTGAGCCTTTAGTGGTGGATTAGGTGTATCGATCCTATCTTGTTTCTTTAGTCGGGTATGATGCTTGGGTAGATATGATTATACTAGGGATGGTATACTTTGATGTGATATTGGGTATGGATTGGCTTTCTCTTTATTGTGCTATTCGTGATTGTTATGCTAAAACTATGACTTTAACGATATCGAATGTTTTAAGGATCGAGTGGAAGAGTACTAGTGGTTCCTATCCTAGTAAGGTCATCTCCTATATGAGTGCTCAGAGATTGATTGATAGAGGGTGCATGTCCTATTTGGCTTTTATTCAGGATACTAGTGTTGAGTCACCTCTCATGAAGTCTATTCTCGAGCAGTTCGCCAATGTGTTTCCTACTGATCTTTTGGGAGTTCCTCCGAATAGAGATATTGGCTTTGCTATTGACTTGGAGTCAGGCACGAGCCCATCTCTATTCTACTTTATCACATGGCTCTGGCAGAATTAAAGAAGTTGTAGGACCAGTTGCAAGATCTATTAAGTAAGGGGTTTATTTGCGCTAGTGTGTCACCTTGGGGTGCACCAGTTCTATTCGTGAAAAAGAAGGATGGGTCTATGAGGATGTGCATCGATTATATATAGTTGAACAAGGTGACAGTTAAGAAGAAATATCCTTTTCCTCGTATTGATGATTTGATTGATCAGCTTTAAGGAGCGGCCTTTTTTTCCAAGATAGATTTGAGATTTGTGTATCATCAGTTAAGGATTAGATCGTCAGATATTTTTAAGACCGCTTTCTAGACTCGTTATGGCGATTATAAGTTTTTGGTTATGTCATTTGGGCTGAACAACAGCCTAACATCGTTCATTGAGTTGATGGTTTATAATTTTTTTCATTGATGATATTTTGGTGTACTCCAAGACAGAGGAATTCTAGTCATTTGAGGTTGGTGCTTCAGAAATTGAGGGAGAAAGAGTTGTATGCCAAGTTCTCCAAGTATGAGTTTTGGCTTGATTTTATGGCATTTCTAAGACATGTGGTATCCAAGGAGGGTATTAGGGTAGATCCAGCCAAGATTAATGTAGTTAGAGGATAGACTAGGCCTACTTTCCTACTGATATTAGGAGTTTTGTAGGTTTGGGTGGATATTACCGATATTTTATGCAGGGATTCTGCACTATTACGGCCCCATTAACTAGATTGACTCAAAAAGCGGTAGACTTTCATTGGTCAGATGAGTGTGAGATGAGCTTTCAAAAGCTCAAGGCCTTGTTGACTTCACCTCCTGTTTTGACCTTACCCAAGGAGGTATTAGACTTCACCGTGCATTTTGATACTTCTGGTGTTATATTGGGTGGAGTTATGATACAAAAGGGGAAGGCATTTGCCTATACGTCTTGACATTTGAAGTCTTATGAGAAGAACTACCCTACCCATGATCTAGAGTTAGTAGTAGTGGTAATTATGTTGAAGCTATTGCATTATTACTTATATGGTATGCATTATGAGGTATTCACTGATCATCGAAGTCTTCAGTACATCTTTAGTCAGAAGGATCTAAATTTGAGACAGCTTAGATGGCTTGAGATACTGAAGGACTATGATATGACTATCTTGTATCACTCAGGGAAGGCTAATGTGTTTGCCGATGCTTTGAGTAGGAAGGCTCCTAGTATTGGGAGTCTCACTGTGATTAGTGTTGATAGGAGTCCCTTGTCTAGAGATATTCAGAGGTTAGCCAATAACCTCATTCGATTGCGAGTTTCTGAGGGGGGTGGAGGATTTATTGCTTCATTGGTGGCTTGCTCTTCCTTAGTTGAGAAGATTTGGGAGAGGCAGTTTGATCATGAAAAGTTATGTCTCATTCAAGATAAAGCATTGAGGGACTAAGTCAAGGAGGCTAGACTTGATTAAGAGGGTGTCATGAGGATTGGGGGCCAAATTTGTGTGCCTAAGGTAGGCGACTTGATCAGATTGATACTAAACGAGGCTTATTGCTCTGGATATTCTATTCATATGGGCGTGGCAAAGATGTCTCATGACCTTAGCCAGCATTACTAGTGGTGTGGGATGAAAAGGAACATCGCAAAGTTTGTGTCCAAGTGTTTGACCTATCAATAGGTCAAATATGAGCACCAGCGGCCTAGAGGTGTGAGTTAGAGGATGCTCATTCTTACTTGGAAGTGGGAGTGGATCATCACAGACTTTGTTATGGGTTTGCCTCCCACCGTAGGTGGTGTAACAACCCCTAAAATGTTGTATGTCGGTATTTCAATTCTCGACAAAAATAATACAGCCTCTGTATTTTGGGCATAACTTTTCATAAGTTGGTCCAAATTAGGTGATTCAAATTTCTGGGTAATCATAACATCCTTACCTACAACTTTCATGAAGAACATAACTTCAAATTCGGAGTATAAGTAGGTCAAATAAATTAATCTTTGCAAGATATAGTGTTGTGACGAAATTGAGTGTTGATAGAAGAAAATTCATATCTCACTGTAGGTTGCTCCAAATTGGTTGATTCTTGAACGATATGAAACTAGACTTCCATATCTACAATTCTTATGAAGAAACCAAATCCTAATAAGGAATTTATCTTATTCAAACGTAGCTTCGAAAATGAGTATTCTGTTAAAAAGAACTCATCTTACCTACCATGGAAACATCTAGATGCATTTGACATCATGCATGACATAAATTGTCCTCCATTTAACATCATCCATGACATCAATATATTCCATTAAATTTTCAGATTTTTCTTTATAATTATTTTATTTATTGTTAGGTCCCTCTTTCCCACCTATAAATACCCACCTTATTTCCTCATTTTATTCATCAAGCTTTCCTAAGCATTTCTTCTCTCTATATACTTCTTCTCAAATATAGTTTTAGTTTTAGTAGTATAAAAATACTACTCCGGTTATTCTTATACTCCGGGTAGTACACAAAATGCTCCGGCGAGAAGAAAAGGCTAGGGATCCAAGAGTATTCCAATTCGGAGTAAACCTTCGGATTTAAGGTATGTAAGGCTTTCATAGCATTGGATTGAGTTCGTCCATGCGCCCAATATTTAAATTTATTATAATTGAGTTATAGTTGAGTTTTATTCAAATCTTGAATTCTAGATGAATTAATTCTTCTTCTATTGAGTTTGATATATTTATGCATTAATATTATTATTATTGTTATCTCTCATATTATTGGAATTATTGTTCATGGCTACTTTCCCATGAATTCTAATTGATTTGATGTTCATGAATATTTTTACATATGTTTTGAGTGAAGATGTTGGCTTTTTATTATTTTTATTGATAAAAAGAGAGTTATATGAATTAATACTATATATGTATTTTATTGAGTTTTGAAAGAGTAAAAGAGTTGAATTTGAATGAATTTGAGAAAATGATATTTTGAGCAAGATGTTTTGATGAGATGTAAATGATGTTTTTGGAAGTATAATGATTGATGAACATGAAATGAGATGAGTTTGATGATTTAAATTAAAGTCCAATGAGACTAGATGATGAGTTTAATATGAGCACATATTTTGGGAGTAGTATTGAGCACCGAGTTGGGTAAGAGTTTAATTGACTCAAACCCCAGAACTACGTAGCCAGCGTAGGATGGAGGCTATGCCTCTTAAGTCCCAAAAAGAGGACTTTGATGAATGGATCCAAGATGGTGATGTCCTTTACCCTGGCAAGGTATTGGATGGATATGGCAACGACATCGCTTCGTTGTATCATCGCTAGCTCATAAGTGATGATTGTCGGTTAGAGAAACTCCCAACTGAGTAAGCATTGCTTATTACTATTATTTTTATTATTATATTTTAAACTTGCATTACATAGTCATGTTGAGATGATGTTGAGTTCTGAGCTGAGTTTTATTGAGAGGGGTATCTTGATATCTATCCTTACCTTCCTGCCATTTTACATACTCGTACATTCCACGTACTGACGTCATTCGACCTGCATCGTTTTATGATGCAGATACAGGTGTTAGAGATCCTCAACAGGCGCATCGTTGAAGATCATTTCTTTTCAGCTATTTGGTGAGTCCTTCTTGTATTCGAAGGAACTCCTTATCCTTTTATTATTGTTGAGTGTGATGTTTCTTTTGAGGTAGCCATGGACATGTCATTGGCACCATCTAAGAGTATTAGAGGCTTCATAGACAGAGTCTGATGATGTAATCGGAGTAGTTCTCCTTAGAAACTACTTCTTCTAATAATTATCTATTTTTCCTTTGATTATGACAAGCCCACATTAGTATTCTTAAGTCTTCCGCTCATGAATAAATAAGAAATGAGACCAAGTGGTTCTCTCAGAAGTCAGAAATGGTTTCTGAGTGCCGGCCACGCCTAGGGTACCCTCTCGGGGCGTGACAGGTGGTTATGATTCTATATGGGTGGTGGTTGACAGACTAGCCAAGTCTACCAATTTTATTCTAGTTAAGGTAAAGTACATGGCTGACAGACTAGCTTAGTTGTATATATGTTAGACCACTCAGCTTCATGAAGTTCTAGTATCTATTGTTTTGCATCAAGGTACGGTGTTTACTTAGCACTTTTGGCAGGCTTTATAGGAGGGCCTGGGCACTAAGCTTGATATGAGTACAACTTTTCATCCACAGACTAATGGTCAGTTTGAGGGGATGATTTAGGTGTTGGAGGATATGCTTCAAGCTTGTGTTATTGATTTTTATGCTAGGTGGGATCAGCATTTGCCCTTAGCAAAATTTTCCTACAACAATAGTTATCACTCCAGCATTCAGATGTCCCTATTTGAGACATTATATGGTAGGCAGTTTCGATCTCCAATTGGATGGTTCGACTCAGTTGAGATGGACTCCTTAGACATGGAATTGCTTAGAGATGCCATGGAGTAGGTTTAGATTATCCAGGGTAGGCTCTTGACAACCCCGAGTAGGTAAAAAAGCTATGCAGATAGCAGATTCGACCATTATAGTTTATGGAAGGTGACCATGTTTGGCTCTGAGTGTCGCCCATGTAGAGCGTGATGTATTTTGGAAAGAGCAAACTTAGCCCTTGGTTTATTTGCCCATTTGAGATTTTGGGGCGAGTGGGAGAGGTGGCTTACAGATTATCCATGCCACCTAGCTTATCAGTAGTACATCCAGTGTTTCATTTTCCATACTCCAGAAGTATATGTTGGACGATTCTCATGTGTTCTCTTGACATGGTAGAGTTATGTCCAGATTTGACTTTTAAGGAGGATCTCATAGCCATTCTTGATAGATAGGTCTGTAAGCATAGGACCAAGGAGATATCTTCAGTGAGGGTACAGTAGAGGCACTGCTCAGTTGGAGAGGCGACTTGGGAGTCAAAGGACGACATGAGGGCCCAATATCCATGGGTTTTCGGAGCTTTAGGTACTTTCTTTATTTTATGTTTGAGGACAAACATGGTTTTTAGTTGTGGATGATGTAATGACCCTGAAGGTTATTTTCAAAAAATTTTATAAAATGACTATTTTACCCCTCCCAGTAGTTTACCCGAGTCATATTTGAGTGATATCTAATATCGATTTCATAGTTTTCTTAAAAAGATGGAATTTTTGATAAACTTTGAGTTTTAGAGGTTTAGAGTGACTCAAAAGTAATATTTGAGGTCATTCAGAGTTTCGAGTCTTGGAATGAAATTTCATTAATTCTATCAGTTTTAGAAAGTTGAAAATGGTCTAGGAGAGTTAACAAAACCAGATTTGGGGTCATATCGTGGATTTGAGGGGTTGAGATGGAAATTGTTGATTTTTGGCCATAGGTTTGACTTTGGTCAATATTTGAGGATTGGATGCTTGGAATTGAATTCCAATGACTCCCTTAGATTCGAAGGGTGATTTTAAGCATAGGGAGAGTTCCTGTGTATTATTTGGAAGCTTCGAGGGAGTTTTTGTCTTTAGAGGCATAAAGTTGATTTAGTTGCGACTTTTTGGTTTTTGGGTCAAAGGGGCCTCGAAATCATATTTTTGATAGTTTCGTTGAGTTCGGAATGTTAAGTTTAGTAGGGTTTCATAAATGGTTTATCTATACGGGATCCCGAACAAATTTCGAGGGTCAATTCGAAGATCTTGAAAATTGGAGAAATTGCTGGTGCCTTTTACCTGGTGCAGACCTCGCTTTTGCGAGTGGATAGGTCGCGAAAGCGATACTCGCTTAAGCGAGGACCCCCTTCGATAAAGAGAAGGTTATAGAACAAGAGGGAGTCACGAAGACGACTAAAGTGGCCGCTTTAGCGAAGAGGTGGTGGTTGCAAAAGCTACCCAATTCTCGCGAAAGTGAGGGTCTGCTTAAGAAAACCCATGTTGCTTAAGCGACTTCTGAGAGGGGTTCTGGCTGGGGTTTATGCTATTTTCTCCATTTTTAAACTTTGGAGTTTGGTAGGGGAGATTTAGAGAAGGATTTCTCGTGGGACTTCATTGGGTAAGCTATTTTGACCCTACTTCGTTATTTCTCAATGATTAAATGATGATTTTAACAAGAATTTGGAGAATTTCAATGGGTGGAAATGGCCCTTTTTCAAGAAATTTGAGTGTTTTCTTAAAATGGTGATTGTAACTTGATTTGGGCTAGGTTTGTGAAACGGTTTTCGCTATTGAGTTCCTAGGACTAAGAGGAACAATTTTATCTAAAAATTTCTGGATTTAAACCCTCTTTTGTGAAGTCAAATTTTGAACCTTTGACCCTTTTTCTCCAAATTTAATATTTTTAGTATCGTTGGAGTTGGTTTCTAATTGTGAATAAATATCTTAATAGATTATGGAGATTCAGAGTATAATCAAAAGGGCAAGGCATACAGGATTGATTGATCATGTCTTATCTAAGGCAAGTGGATTTTTAAAACTCCATGAATCTCTTAGAATTCCCGAATATCCATTGTATATGTGTTGGGGTGTAATGGGGATGAGGTTACGAGTTTAATTGTGATATGAAACTTATCTAAAATGAATCGATGGGTTAATAAAGACGATGTGTGATAGTGTTAAGTATTGAATATGATATTCCGTAATTTAGATATCTATGTGTATTTGATGAAATACTTGATAGTCTAATTGTGATTGCGGTTTGCGTGAATTGATTATTCCTCATTAATTATGTGAGTATGATGTTGCATTGGTTATGAAACACTGCGATGAGACATATATGATTGTGAGACCGAGGTCATTTCCGGTCAAAGATATGATATGGCCGAGGTCATTTTCAGCTATAGATTGATAGGCCGAGGTCTTTTTCGGTGAGATTATATGACTGAGGTCATTTTTGGCAAGGTTGTGAAATCGAGGTCATTTTCGGTCAGAGATTATGAGACTGAGGTCATTTTCGGTCAAAGACTATGAGGCCGAGGTCATTTATGGTTAGAGATTATTATGCCGAGGTCTTTGCTTGCAATTGCACACATGTATGATCATTGAGTGTGCATATACATATTTTGCATATTTGTGTTGACAATTTTATAACTATTTGTGACTTCTGAGTATTTGTACGATATATCTTGTGATATTGAGTTGTGATATCAACATTATTGAACCGTTTAGTCTGAACTATTAGGTTTGGCTGATTTCTGTGCAGGTTGTAGTTTGGAGGTTCGGTTGGGTTGGAAAAGATTTCGTGATTCCTATTAGATTTACTTAATTTTTCTAGTTTGCTTGCTGGGTACCGTGTTATTTGGTACTCACCCTTTGTTCTACACTTGTGTAGGTTCCGAGCTTGGACTTTTATCACCATCTCTTTTCTTGATCATTCCATGCTTCTACGAGTTGAGATAGGTATCCATTGATATCCAGCGAACTCTCGTACTTCCTGTGTTTTTATACTTATTCTTTTTAAGAGTTGAAGACATATTGAGACTTGTACTTTCATTTCAGTTTCGTTATTTAGCGTCTTATACATGTGACAACCAATCTTTGGGGTATTTAAGTTGAAAAGTTTCTGCTTTTTGTTTAGCTTTATTGATTGAAATATTGGATTTTAGGCTGACTTGTCTGGTGGGAGAGGATAGGTGCCATCACAGCTGGAATCGGGCCGTAACACTTTTCTTCCTTTCTCATCACTTTCATATAAACACAATACATATACCACTACATACAACCAACAAAAACATTTGTGGGTGTCCTAATCGAGCTTTGGTCAAGATTTTGCAGCTTCATGTGAGGTTCAACGTTATCTTATCTCTTTAAATTATTTATGGAGTTTAATGTAATTATATGATAAGTTTTATTTTGTTCTTAATTTGATTGAAATGAATATTGGGTGAAGTGTTATATTTCTATTTAACGAATGAAGATTGCTTTAATGAGTGATTATTTTTATTTATTTATTTTTACTCATTAATTAGTTGTTATCTCTTAAAAAATGAACGAATCATGGAGGTGTTCTTGTTTTGATTTAGATGCCAATAATGATAAGTAGGGATTATTAGGCTCAAAGAAATTATTGTTAATTTTATTTTATCAAACAAAAAAGAGATTTATTTTAGCAATTCGTTATTGTTTTTTTGGGTTAGAAAATAGTTGCGTGTATGCTTAATTTTGACTTGACTTTAAGAGTAATAAAAAATAAAAAATATGGAAATGATCAAACTTTTATATTGTATCCTAGAAGTTTGAATTAGTTGTACTTTATTTGACTTTCTTTATAAGAATCAATTTTATTTTTTTTAACGTTAGATGAACTTTTAGGCACATTAAAAATATTTGTTTTGATTAAGAATGCGGTTGCGCATCTTTTTTGAGACAGCTAAAAAAGATTCAAGGATGCGGTGACACACTTTAACCAAATATTTTTCAATAATTAACATTTTTTAAAAAAATAATAATAATCAAAATTCGTAGATAGATAATATTAGGTGATGATGTACCTAGAGAAGAAATCAGTTATGCTTCTAAGTTATTGTATGTCAAAACCAAGAATGGAATTATGCAACTGGGTTGAGACCAGCAAAATTCAACAATATAATGTGAGCAAGTCCATAACTTATGAAAAATAAATCCAAAAAATTAAGTTGAGTATAAGTTAATAAAAGCGACCATGCTAGAACCACGGGACTTGAGGGATGCCTCATACCTTTTCCTCGGTTAATAGAATTCCTTACCTGACATTCTATTTTTGCAGACTAAAATAAAGAGTCATTTCCTTTTGATATGGGTTCAAATAAGGTGACTTGGAACAGTATAACTCAATTTCAATTAGCGACTCTAAAATTAAAAATAAAAATAATTCCTTTTCAATACTATCACTTCAATTGGAAAAACCCGAACAAAAAAGGGGTGTGGCATCTCTCGCGACTCCGTGGGGAATAACCAAAATTCAAGATTTGTTATATGGACTTTTACTTGCTTTTATTATTTGTTTTTTGGATATATTGTGTATGATGGCTTAATGTGGTACTTGCTCACTTTTTTATTGCTTTAATATTGTTGAACTGCCTATAAACTATCTTCTCTTGCGCACCCCTCTAAGACACTGAAAATACTTCACACACATTCACAGAAATGCAGTTATGCATCCTATATTCTATTGAGATAAAGCCAGAGTATTTTGGCACCTGGTGAAGGTTTATTAGTAACACATGTTAAGCGGGGTTGGATAAGCAATGAAGTCAGAATAGAGCTGCTACCAACAAGTTGTCCCTCCCTGGATCGAGTTGTCCCCTCGGGTAAGCCAGTCTAGAAACTTTTTCCTATTAGATTTAAACCTAGAGAAACTTAACTGACATGGTTATCCCTAGTAGGTCGTTTGTTTGCATTATTTGCATTTAAATTAGTGAGGTTTAACACAGGAGTTGATCCATCTACGACATGTATCACTCTTTAATTTGACTACTTAAATTATTTTATGTGCTATCTGGAAATAACATTTATTTATAAGATCATTTGATGTTCTAGAGTGATCAACAAAATGAGGAAAAGAGTTATCGAATTTGCACAAAAAACATAATCAGAAAACTCAAAAAAATAATCTTGTGTTAGTTTCTTATGCATTTCTTGAAAATGTAAAAATTAATTAAAAAAACCTCTTAAAAAAAATTAAAAAAAGTTCATGTTTTTAGTTCTTTTGTATAGTTCGTAAAGATGAAAACCGAAAAGATTTTTCTTTATACCAATTCTAGAAAACAATAACCAAAAGTTTTAGTTTTTTTTAACAAGGTTCTAACATTTTTAAGTTTTCTTAGCTGTTCAATCTGAACGAGCTACGCACACCTGATTCTCACCTTGATGAGATACGTAGGCATCCCTCCACGGGTTTAGTGATATAAGTTCAAAAATTCAAAAAAAAAAGTTTTTAATCCTCATTCAAAATTAAAAAAAAAGAAACAAAAAGAAGAATTTTTTTCTATATTCACAACAACAACAAAAAAATTATTTCCTTGTTCAAAAAATCTAAAAAAAAAATAAAGTTCTTATTTCATATTCAATAAAATAAAAAGTTTTGTTTATGAGCTTTGCGTACTACGCGCACTTGAATGTCACCTTGATGAGATACGTAGGCATCTCTCCAGGGGTTCGTGATATAAGTTTAAAAATTCAAAAAAGAAGATTTTAATCCTCATTCAAAATCAAAAAAAAAAGTTTGTTCAATCTTGTTAAATGTTTTTTTATCCTTGTTCAAAAATAAAAAATAAAAAAATTCTTTTACTTTATGTTTCAATTTTGTGAATTACGTACACTTGATTTTCATCACCTCAATGAACTACATAGTCAAATCCCCTATGGGTGTGGTATTCCTTAATACAACGGATTTTTATTTCTTATTAAAAAATAAAAATAGTCTTTTGACTTGGTTGGTACCAATATACTTAGGAGTGTGCATGAGAAAAAAAAGTATTAAACTAATTGACATGATATAGTGGATCAACTTTGTTGCAACCTATATAGATTTTCGTAGTACCTCTTGATTATACTTATGTAACACTTGACAAATTCGCTTGCTTGAAGTTGAGGCTAAAACAAATTCGACCTCATTGTTTTAAATGCATTGTGTGGTGAGATTTAGATATAAAATTCAATGACATGGCTTGTTGATCTACAACTTGGCCCAAATGTTTGTTGAGGCAAAGGTTTGAGCAATATTGGACTAGAGAAAGGATTCTAGGCTTTCTTTGACCCGATTGTCCCTTTGAAACCTACCAAATGTCATGTGATCTATAGAACTCTCCATTTGAGCCTAACTTTTTATTTGAATTTCCAAATCTTGGCCTATATCATTATCAGCGTATAAATGTACCACCCCTTAATTCCACCTCTCTGACCGCACTAACAAAGATTTGAGTCAGATGACAAAGTGTAAAGATCAAAAATTTGAAAAAAGTCAAAAGAAAAATTAGAAAAAGAAAAACTCCAATGAAAGAAGGAAAACTCAAATAAAGAAGAGGAGAAAATAAAAAAAACCAAGCAAACAAAGAGCAGGTGCAGAAATGAAGAAAACAATTAGAGAGCATAGTGCAATGTTAAGGGAGAAAATAGTCACTTTACCCAAAAAAGATTATCTTACCCATTCCAAGCCTATATTTTTGTCACGACTCAACCCCGTAGGCCGCGACTGGGGTCCGACCTGGACCCTCGTATACGTAACTGTCAAATATAGTCAAATTGAACTATGCATAATGTGATACTACACCCAAAAAACCCAATGGGCCAAAACTTTTTTATGTACATGTAGCATCTTTCATTCGTACCATATCATGAAAGGGCATACGAGCCAACAAAGCTGCCATAACATAAAAACATTTACAACACATCGTATAGGCACAATTGAGACAACTTACACTTAACCCACATACACATGACTACAGACCTCTAAAATAGTAACAGCAACATATGGCGGGACAGGGCCCCCGTCGTACCCCTGAATAAACAAACATATACATCCTAGGTTCCGTACCCCCAAACTCAGCTCTGATATAATGGAGCTTCTTTCAAACTGGCTGAGCAGAATCCTAAGCTGACACATCCCCGAAATGTGCATCCGTACCTGCGGGCATGAAATGCAGCCCCCCAAAGAAAGGGAGGTCAGTACGATATATGTACTGAGTATGTAAAGTACAAAACATCATAACTGAGATAACAACTGAAATAGGGATGCAGGGGGCAAGTATAACATTTATCCATCTATCGTACCTGCATCTTATAAAATAAAGGCATACAAACTATTATCACGTACTGTATTCGGCCCGTTCGGGGACTAGGTGTAACAACTATATCATTTTGTCATCATAAGCACATACGTACCATTAGCACTGTGGAACGTACAACCCAATCTATGTATATAGCAAGTACACGCCAAGGAATGACAGCCCGATCCATATATCATATAATAATACTGAGGAACGACGGCCCGATCTGTATATCGTATAATAGTGTTGAGGTACGACGGCTTGATCTGTATATCATATAATAATGCCGAGGAACGATGGCCCGATCCGTATACCATATAATAATGCCGAGGAACGACGGCCTGATCCGTATACATATAATACGTTGAGGGACGTTCGGCCCGATCCTTATATAATATAATGCATATAAATGCATATAAAACATGACAACATATCAAATATCTCTCAACATATTATCATAAAGTATATCCAATAGCCTCTAGGTATAGGAGTTTACACATCCAATCATTATTCAGTATGTAAAAGGCTCGAGGGTAGTAGCTTAACTACTTTAAGACTTCTAGCATTTAGGAGTGAACACGAGTCATGAGTTATATCCGAAACTTATGAATGGAACTGCCTCCAAACTCGTATTATTTATCAATACTTATATTTAAGACATTCCAAAAGAAAGGAGAGGTAGGCTTTACATATATTACTTTTCATCATATAGGATCCTCACAAGGTACTAACTCAGTTATCGTAGGAGTTCTAACATCGAGAAGTGAATAAGATTTATGAACCATACTCAGGGTTCTATGAATGGAATTATCCCCACATTACATATACCATCCACTTATGGCTAAGATATGACAAGAGAAAAGAAGAGTTAAGCCTTACATACCCTCTGCTTTTCATCATTTAGGAGACAGTGAGAGACACTAACTCAATTAGCATACGAGGTTTCACTTCCAAAAGTAGGTAGGAGTCGTGAATCATATTCGGATCTTCATGAGTAAATTTGTCCCCATATTTCATATGCACATCATACTTAATACTAAGACACGCCAAGAGAAAGAAAGGATAGCTTTACATACTCATCACTTCCTAGCGTATGGAAGGCTTAAGGAACCCTAGTTCACTTACTGTAAGAGTGATTTCATTAAGAAGTAAATGAGGACTATAAATTATGCTTTTAATATATGAGTAGATTTACCCTCAATCTCATATCATTCATTACTTAACTTAAATGTATGCCAAAAGAAAGGAGAGACAGGTTTTACATACCCCTTACGGGTTACTCGTAACCACGTTTGCGTCGTCGTCCTCTGAACCTATTTAGTATGAAAATAATACTCATATTAATAACCTTTAACTTTCTATATTCTAAATCCACAACCAACCACCCATAGGCATCAATTCCTTATTTTCCTTTCTCGACTAGTCTATTAGTTAGTTAAGAAGTTAACGGAATTCGGCCAGCATCTCCTCTATAACTCGCCCTATCCGAACTTCCAATAACATCTTCAATTAGTAAAGTAACCCAAAAAATTTAATTAGCATCCAATATGCAATTATACCACTTCAACATTACACAAAACAAGTCCCAAACAGCCCGTTCAAAACTACGACTCTAAAATACGGTTTTCAATCTTTATTTCATAAAATATTCACCACATAAAATTGGGTGTCATGTGGATGCAACCAGAAGCAATTATACCCATATTTAGACATGTTTCCAGTCCTGCAATACTATAAAATAATTCCCAATACGACACTACAATAACAACAACACTAGTTATATTTTAAGCCACTAGAATACGTCAAAACAGTCCCTATACGACCTGCACCTTCCTTCAGCCGTAACATCCATATTTTCACGTCTCCAACTCATGTTTACACCCCCATAAAATTCTTAAACCTTTACCAAAACGTGGGAGAAGGGAATCAAGCCATACCTTAACAAACGGCTTCCCAAACTTGCTGAAAATTAACTTCGGAAATTCCTTGACGCGGCTGAACTTTGGTGGCTGTTTGCAGCCCTACCTTGCTTCCCCAACTATCAATTTCCATTGTTAAACACCCCCACTTAGTTGAGGAATACCTTATATAATTAATTCACGGAGAAAAATTAGAGGGCTTACCTTAAAGTAGCCATGGGCGACGCCCCTCTTTCTTGCTCCTTAGGTTTTCTCTTTTTTTTGTTCAATTTTGCTGAAGATTAAGGTGTATACAGCATGTAGCACCTATATTTATGCATCCTTAGGAGGTGCCACGTGGCAACCCCCTAGGGTGTCACCTCAATCATACCTCTAATACTTAGATGCCACATGGAAACATGGGGTCCACCCAAGTTGTTGCATCACCTACTTGACCCTAAGTAGGTGCATCACCTACTTGTCCAAGTAGGTACATCACCTACTTGCTTCGAGTAGGCGCATCGTCTCTTTATTTCTCTTCCGTGGGTTCGTAATCTCGTCTCACTCCAATATCCTATGTATTCCTTCCTACTTAAGCTCGACGTATACTCAAGTAGCTTAGTTATATAAGACGTCCAAGTAGGTAGCTTAAGCAAGCAAGTCGAGTCCTACGACCCATTACTTGGCCTCCAACTCCTTTTAGATTCTTATAATCCTATTTCTAATCTTCCCTATTATGGGGTATCTCATTCTCATTTCCTTAGAGTTATTTTATACGTGGGGGATAATCTAGATCACACGTCACTTTTCAAGAGACTTAAGACAGTGTTCCAAGGTGCGAAAGTACGGGGTATAACAATTTTATGCTGATAACAATTCCTACATGACCCCATTTTTGTGTTCTCACATTAGTGGATACTTACATGAGGGCCAAGCATATGGTATCTCAGTCTCATGCATTGAACATCTTTTTGAATGTGAGTGACTCTCAAAATGTTCTATGATCTAAATTATTCTTTTATATGTGATTAGGACTTTATTTCGGTAAAGGCATTGATACACGAGGACATGAATTATTTTAACCCCTTAATTGATGTAAGATGAACAGATCATGTCAAAGCTTAAGTATGTTTGAGGTACCATTAGAAACTATGGGGACTCTTTCAAAGTTGACCTCAAATTTTTCTGTAAGTAATTGAAGGTGATTCATATGCATAATACTAATTGTTGGTACCAACTAAAGTCAAGATATGACTAATAAAAAATTGATTTCTTTCTATCCAACATTCTTTTTAGAAGGTACCATTTTGTAAAAAAAATAAGAAAAATAAAAATAGTCTTTGATTTACATGAACTACGTTTGATCTGATTCATGATATGTTAAATACGTAGGCAGTCCTACAATACGATTCGATCTCACCAAGTTTGTTTTATATCCAATCAAAGCTGGGATCATTTCTGAAAATTTCACCAAAGAACAATGATAAGTCAAGAAGTTTTCAAAGTTCCCCGATTTTCAAAAAAAATGAGGCATGTTTTATTTTTATACATATAAGAAAGGTACTCTCATGTCCAACACAGGGAATAAACACCCTAGTGGTATCTTAGGAACAAACTTCCTTTTACCTTTCTTTTCTAGGAAACGAACACCCTATTTGCATTTTGACCTTAGGGAACAAACACCCAAGTGGCATTTGAGGGAACAAACAACTATCATATTTCATTTCTAGGGAACAAACACCCTATTTGCATTTTTGACCTTAGAGAACAAATACCCTAGTGACATTTTAGGGAACAAATACCCTATCATCTTTAATTTCTAGGGAGCAAATACCCTAGTTGCATATATGTCTTCCATTTTTCTTTTGGTACAAATATTTCTCATTCATGCTATAAACTCACAAGATTTTTCTAGTTCAAACTAGGCAAAATTGTGTTCGTGTTATTGGTATATGAGATTTAGAATAAAAGGATCCTTTTGGATAATGAGATTTAGTATAGCAGGATCCTCCTAGCTAATGGGATTTAGTATAGGAGGACCCTCCTAGATAATATGATTAAGTATAGCAGGACTCTCCTGGATAATGAGATTTAGCATATCAGGACCCTCCTAGATAATGGGATTTAGTATAGCAGGACCCTCCCAGATAATGGGATTTAGTGTAGTAAGACCATCCAGGATAATGGGATTTAGTATAGCAGGACCCTCCTGGTAATGAGATTTAGTATAGCAGGACCCTCCTGAATAATGAGATTTAGTACAGCAGGACCCTCTTGGACAATGAGACTTAGTATAGCAGGAACCTCCTGAATAATGGTACTTAATATAGTAGGATCCTCCTAAATAATGATATTTAGTATATAGTAGGACCCTCATGGATAATGGGAGTTAGTACACCCTAGGCATGCCCGACACATAATGTAACACCCCCTAAAACGTTGTTTGTGGTATTACAATTCTCGACAAAAGTATACTGCTTCTGTATTTTGGACATAACTTTTCATACGTTGGTCCAAATTAGGTGATTCAAATTTTTAAACAACCCTAATATTATTAACTACAACTTTTGTAAAATTATATATTAAGATTCAGCGACTAAGTAGGTCGAATAAATTGATTTTTACAAGATATGGTGCAGTGACGAAATGGAGTATTTGTAAAAGAAAAATCATATCTCACAGTAGGATACTCCACATCAGTTGATTCTTGAATGACATGAAAGTATAATTATAGATCTATAATTCATATGTGACACCAAATCCTAATTAGAAAGTTATCTTAATCAAACGCAACTTCGAAAAATGGTATTCCGTTAAAAGAAGGTTCATCTCACTAAGCATGGAAAGATCTAGATCCATTTGATTTCACCAATGACATCAATAGTCCTTTTTTGACATCATTCATGAGATCACAATCCTCCAATGAATTTTCATGATCATCCTTTGTAATTATTTTTATTTATTGTTAGGTCCCTCCACCACACTTATAAATACCCACCTTATTTCCTCATTTTATTCATCAAGCTTTCTCAAGCAACTCTTCTCTCTATACAATTCTTTACTCATTCTCAAATATAGTTTTAATGTTTAGTAGTGTAGAAAAATACTATTTCGATAATTCTTATACTCTGAGAAGCACACAAAATCAACTGACTCTTAGACATAAAAATTATGTATAACAATTCATATCAATCAACTCATATCAACATAAGCATTTATCAATTTATGAAATATCATATGAAAAGTATTTTGTTCAAGAATTCAAGTCATGAAGATCATTAATTAGTGAATAGTATGTAAACATATTCTAGGGTTTTAGGAAAATTCAAGAAAATGTTCATGGAGGGTTCAAGTCTTTCACAATTTCTATCCAACACATCTATGGGGATATGGAAGAACTCAGTCCATATTTTAGGTTAGCCTTACATACCTTAGAGTAGATTTTGAAGAAACCTTATTGTTAGGTCTTCGATGGAAAGCTTGAATCCTTGAATTTTGAGGGCAAATCTTATTGGAGATGGATTGATAGAGAAGAGGATGAAGATTAGGATTCTTTAGAGAGGCAAAAGACTGAAAAAATATGGTCCAAAACATTCTAAGTTAGTGTATATATGTTTAGGGAAAATGTCCAAGTTTCCCTTCATCAAAAAATTTGGAAAAATGGGCTAAAACCCTGCTGGCGCTATAGTGGCGCGCTGTGCCACTGCAGCGCCAAGCCTGAAATTTTTGAAATCTGGAAAATGGGCTTAAAAACCCTACAAGTGCTTTAGTAGCGTGTCGTGCCAAGGGCCAAACTAATGAGGCTAGTTTCTGGCATTATAGTGGCGTCGGGCGCCACTGGAGCCCCAGACCTGAAATTCCTGCAGTGATAGTCTATCGTAAAATAGTCATAACCTTTGACTCCAAACTCCAAAAATTGAAATCTTGGTGGAGTTGAAAATAAGACTCAAAGACCTTTAATTTGATATGTCATGGGATACTTAGTTCATTATATTAAAAGAGATATGATCGTTGGGAGTTGACCCTTATACGAACTCATTCAGAAACTTAGCTGAGACGAATTCTTTGGACTTGACTTGGTTTTAGATATCCCTTGTGACCCTAAATCATATATAATACCCTCAAATTACTTAAGAATTGCTCCTAACTCATGCATGCACTTTAAAATCGTCGAGTACGATTCTATACGTACATGAAAAATAGTCTGAATCTTAGTGAAAAAAATTGGGGCGTTACAATAGTGATTAGACTATTATGAATATGTGTAAAGAAGATGGGATAACCAACAAGATTTTAAGCAAAAAAGAAAACCAATTTTAAATGATACATAAAGCTTTATTCTAGAATATTAGGTCTGTGAGAACTCAAAATGCTTTTCATAGAGTTCCGATGTAACATAGACATCACAAATTTTTTCTTATCACTTTGATGGAGCCTTTTTAGGACACAAGACAAATATAAAAAGATAATGGTTAAATTTGGGTTTTTGTCAAGGACGATATTCAAGTAGGGGTTATCGCTAGCTCTGAGCAACAACTGACTTTACAGTTGACCAAAGTTACCCTTGAATATCCCTAGCACCTCTGTGACTGCTTTTCTAATGCAATTAGTCTTCATACCCCACATGTAATAGCTAATGAAAAAAGATATATTTTCACAATAATATGACTATTATAGGGTTTACATAAAAACATGTTTTGTATCTATTAAAGAATATTCAGGTTGTAGATAAGGGGGATTTATCCATTTTATGGAACAAATTGATGATCAGTGATATTAGTTAGAAGCTCATAAAGGTCCATTTACAGGTCAGGGCCATAAAGGCCTATATGAGATCCTAGTGATTTCTGCAGGGCCATAAAGATCGCATGGTCTTATTATCGGTTATGGTTTTTATCCTACATATGTACATTTATTTATGTTTTAAATGACTAATCCTATCTTTTATTTTACATGATACTCTTATGGTTATTGTGCATTGATCTTTCTTCAAGACTACTTATGATTTTCGACTATTTCTCCTAACATGCTATTTCAAATGGTCATTATTACAAATATGGTTTTTCATGCATTGCATTGCCCACATACTTAGTACATTCCAACGTACTAATGCACACTTTTTGCCTACATTGTCTCATAATGTAGGGGTTGAGGTTGAAGATCCTAATTGTCCATGTAACTAGTAGGCATTCTCTATACGACTGTGTTGTAGTAAGTCCTCATTGATCGGGGACTAGTTTTCAAGTTGGTTACTATTTTCATTTCAAAAGACTTTTTTTTTACGTTGTATATTGATGGTGAGCTAGGGACATGTCTTAGCCCCCGCCCATACTCATGTTTAAAGGCATATAGTTGGACAAATGTTTCGAGTCTATGTTGTTATGTGACATTCTTCATTTACTATTCGTGGTTTACACTCTCTTATGATATTTCTGTCTTTTACTTTACCTTATGTATGCTTATGATATGTACAAGAGGCTTGGTTGAAGCCCTTTATAGTTTCAGTCGCCGTGTTACGACTAGACCCTAGGTCGGGTCGTGACATATATACTGAAGTCTATTTACCTTTCGGGAGGAATACTTGGGAGATCATCGGGGAAAACTTGCGGAAACTCATTAACAACTTAAACTGACTCAAGAATGGGAGTTTCAGAGTTAGTATCTCTAAAACCGAACGAGATGATAGATGCAACCTTTGGAGATCATTTTTTGAGCTTTAAGGCATGAGATGAATTAACCCTTGAACATAGAATTACTACCTTTTCATTCTGGGACTGGTTCATTAGGAAACTGAAACTTAACCACATGAGTTCTACAACATATAGAGGCATACCATGCATGAAGCCAATTCATACCGAGAATAACATTAAAGTCGGTCATATCAAACTCTACACGATCAATTGAGGTGGCTTTTGAAAAATTGAAACTCTATAGATTCTTTTAGCCACAACTGAATCACCAACTAGTGTATAAACTAAAAAAGGCTCTAGCAAGATCTCAGGACTAACAATGAATCTCATAGAAAAATAAGGAGTAAAAATTATAGAGTAGCACTCGGATCCAATAATGCATAAACATCAAAGTCAAAGACTTTCAACATACTATTCACAACATCGAGGGAATCCTCTAACTCCTAATGAGTCTAAAGGGCATAAAATCTATTTTGGCGTTGACCGCCATCCAAAGTAGTAGCACGCTGATCCGAACGACCGGTAGTCTAAGTCTGAACTTAGGTCCTAGCCCCACCCCTATATTCTCTTGCATGATGATCGAGCTTTTCACACATGAAACAAACATCCAATCCCGCAAAGTACTCTCTTCTATGGTTTTTCTCACACTTCTTACATAGAGGGATGACTTGACCACCTGAGCACCACCTTATGCCTTAGGATTTGGCACCTTGTCCTTCTCAAATTTTGGAGCTGGAGTGTTTGAAGAACCTTGGCCTTGTCAGAAATGACCATTTCCACCAATAATTTGTTGTGAGAAAACCCATCTTCATACCGAGCCCTTTTGGACTCTTTTGAATTTCTCTCCTTAAGCTTTTCTCCTTCAATTTGCTCGGCATAATTCATGATCCTAGAGATGTTCATCTCCTTGATTAGCATAGTGGTTCAACATTCTTTCATAACCAAGTCTCGATACTCCCGAAATAAACTTGCTTATTCGGGCACGAGAGTCAGCTACCAAGGATGTAGCATATTTGGACAACTTTGTGAACTTGAGGGCATACTCCCTCACACTCATGTTCCCTTGCTTGAGGTTGATAAATTCCAACACATTCGCCTCTCTTAACTCAAGTGGGAAAAAGTGATCAAGAAATGCAACTTTGAACTTTTCCCAACCTATGAGACCATCTTCAACCCTTTCGGCCTTCCATTGGTTGTACCAAACTTGAGCGACACCTTTGAGTTGGTAGGCCACCAATTCTATATTCTCTTCCAAAGACACTCTCACAATCTCCAAAATCGTGTATAACTCACCAACAAAGTCTTAGAGATCCTCATCAGCCTTGGATCTATAAAACTTGGGAGGGTTCATCCTTGTGAAGTCTCTAACCCTAAAGCCAAAGTAGTCACAACTTGAGGAGCATCCACCCCTCGATTCACTTGAGTAGTCATGGCTTGGGCTAGCATTTGGAAAGTGGCTCGAAACTTGCGTTAATCACTTAATCATTCAAAAGAGCATTTGTAGCTTGTAGCTCCTCTTCAATATTCCTTCGAACGGGAGCTCTTCGTGGAGGCATAATTCTGTAATCATAAAGAGAAATTAGAGGAGGAAACCTTAGAGTTCAACTCTATAGCACGATAAGATCATGAAAGAAGTAAAGTGGTTCCTAAAATGCCTCATAGCCTTCTATTTATCGATGTGGTGCGCTTCACACCGATGAACAGGACTCTACTCGATGCGGCATGTTAGACTCCCTAGGACCTTTGAACCTTGTGCTCTGATACCAAATTTGTCACGACCCGACTTAAAGTCTAGTAGTAACACGACGATTAGTATCTCGAAGGACTCCAACCAAGCCTCTTAACATAATGTTTATGAGCATACATTAGGAAATTAAGCAATAAAGCTAAATAAGGATACATAAGCAAAGTCTCAAATAGAATATAAGTCTTGAAACAAGAAACGACAACATAGACTCTTTGCTATTTAACATGCTTCTACTAGTCTAGATGGGGGCATAAGACAATCTCCTAGCTTACCCAATATAAAATGTAAAAGAAGTCATAAACTCATAAAGGATAAATGTCTTGTCCTCGGAACATGAGGACTCACCAATGATAAGGAAATAGCAAACTCTAGCCATGAGCGGGTGGAGGATAAACGTGATCGCCGCATCATACATTATGATACAATATAGGAAAAAGTATGCGTTAGTGCATAGAATGCACTAAGTATGTGAGAATATGCATGAATAATAAACATCGGACATAATCAATATGAGTTATGGGATGCAAGACCAATATCTTTAAAACATGAATATAGTCATGGAAACATTAAACCATTTATCTTATTGGTCAATGCATCAAAATAATCTCATAATCATCATAAGAACTCATAACTCAAGTGAAACTGTGTGGATATGACCTTTAACATACATATAAAGTCATGTGAGCTAATACATGGAATTCGATGACTCATGCATCGAGATAGGAAAGGATACCTTACCAGGGAATACTCCATAAGTAACTCTTTTAACTGGGTTATGTGGATCCACTAAGTAAACCTACATGCGTAATGTAGTTTGGAACTTAAGGGTGCTACTAGGATTCACTTGGGTAACTAACTGCGTTACTGTGTCAAACCCCACCTAAAAGTCCTCTTGATGCTTAGTTAATATCCCAACGGAACTCATAAAAATGATCATAGACATCATAGGGAAAGATGATAACTAATATCAATCCATCTTTATAAAACAACATAAGAATAGCTCATCTACCATCATCATAGTAAAAGCATAGGATTAGCTCATCTATCATATAACTCATGAAATGAGTGTGTAGGCCTTTATCATTACACATCTTGATCATAAATATCTTTAGGGACTTAACTTGTTCTATCATTAACTTTGCTTAAAACATCATAGAATCATCAATCATAAACTTTTTTTTGCATAAAACATCTCTAAACTCATTCATAAAGCTTTCATAGAATATAACTTGAAAATTATGATCATATCTCATAAATCATGCTTGAAACTAGCATATAACATGGATCATTAAATTTCTACTTGAAATCATGCAATATGATGTGAATTATGCATAATTAGACTAATAACATTGAAACATATCATAGTTTAGAAGATCCAACACAAATTATGAAATTAAGGCTTTTAATTGAAGAGAATGAAAGCTTGACCTTGAAGAACCCTTTTGAATTGCTTGAGGAAGAAAAAGACTCTAGAGAGAAAACCTTGGAGAGAATATTTTGTTATTTTGGGAATTATGGAGAGAATGATAGGGTTAGAAGACTTTAGAGTAGTTAATAGTTAGGAATTTAGTCCCTAAAACTGTCCACATTCATTAATGAGATATAGAGAAAACACTAAAATAATCCTTGATAAAAACTGAGAACTGAGACTCCATGGAAGACCCACCACGGTCCGTGAACTTCACCACGACCGATGGTGAATGCCTTGGACTTTGAGTAAGAGGGGAAATCTTGAGGGCCTCCTTTACGGAGACCATGATGCTCCGTGAATGTCACCACGACCCGTGGTTAGGATCCTGACAGGAGGGTCTGCAAGGGTGACCACCACAAAGCCCACTACGACACGTGAAAGTCAATACAACTCGTGGTGGTCAAGCGTGGTCCCTACCTTGAAAATAATTCTAAGGGTCTTAGAGGAGGGGTCACTATAAGGGTACCACGGCCCATGGTCCCTATTGTGAATCTAACCTTGCAGGTTTTGATTTTTGAATCACTACCACGGTGGCACCATGAACGGTGGTTCTCAATACGGCCCGTGATGGCCTTCGTGGTCATCACCTAGTGCTAAAAAGCTGTATTTTCTAGAATTTCATCTTTTGTTCCTCATTTTCCGTCTTTCCAATTTCTTGGGTCTTACAGGATCCTTCAGAATTCTAATCGACGTGTCACACCTAGGATCTAGCTTGGATCATGACAATAGGTTCATCTAAATTTCATCAGAAACATATAATTAAAATCAATTCATGCAGTAAGATCAATTGAAGTGAAATAGACCATAATTGATTGAACCCAATGCAAGATCATCAAAATCTAGGGTTTAAGAAGAATCATAAAGTAAAAGTGGTGATTCTTTAGGACTCCATAGGTGGAAGAATATCCATGGATGAAATTTCCATATACCTTGCTTTCAAAACCCTAGCAATTTGGAGAAGAAAGGTTGAAACCCTAGGAATCTTTAAGAGCTCTTGTTCTCCTTTTGAGAGAGAATTTTAGAGAGAGAATTTTTTTAGTGGGAGAGTTTGAGAGGGAATGAGGGGGATTTGAAGTGTTAATGTAGTTATACTATAGATATAGCGACTAGTTTAGGAGTTAGATGAGTAGAAAAAGCCTCAAACGCCCCTAACTTAAAAATTGTCGAACACTTTTTACGACCCTATCCACGGACCATGGAACCTTCTATGGTCCGTGGAATCTTCCATCGGGATTTGAAGTGTTAATGTAGTTATACTATAGATATAGCGACTAGTTTAGGAGTTAGATGAGTAGAAAAAGCCTCAAACGCCCCTAACTTAAAAATTGTCGAACACTTTTTACGACCCTATCCACGGACCATGGAACCTTCTATGGTCCGTGGAATCTTCCATCCTATTGGATTTTGAAGTTCCCAACCCTCTGACCTTCACTTCTACGGTCAGGTCTACGACTCGTGGAACTTTACAAGGGTCATAGAGACTTCCATAGAACCTTCCTTAAGGAAAAGTTCTAGAAGGTTTGGTGGTGTGGTATACGGATCCTCCTACGGTCCGTAGAACCTATCACGGTCCATCCTGTTAATTTGTGGATCAATTTCAGAGACTCAACATTTTCTATTTTTCTGAGGTATTTTCTACGATTGGGTTTACGACCCGTAGGACATTGTACAGACCTAGAATGACTTAATCATATTTCAACTAGGCCTTCTTTCTACGGATGGTCCTAAAGGTCGTAGAACTTCTATAGTCAGTAGACCATCTCGTGGACTCTACACTAGAGCAAATCCGAAGCTTTTCTTTCAATTTCAACTTTTCAACTTCCAAGTGTATATATATAATCCCATTAGTATTTTAAATTAATAATTCTCTAAAATTATACAAATATATAAGACAATTTAGTGAAATATGATTCTAGTGTTTTTTTGTTAAACTTTAAATCTAGTTGAAACTCATCTCTAACTTTTTTTATTGCATCTAAAAGTTCTAGTGTTGTATTCTCGAACTACACAAAAAATTTGTGAAGAGTTCTACACGCGATAAGTGCTTCCTTATGTGTAACTGGTTTCAAAGAAATTATATCATCTTTAACTTCATCATCAATATTATTTTCTCTTATGGTATCTATAATTTCTTTTAAACTTTGAATCTCTGAATATGTATCATTTTCACTCGGGTAATCTAACAGGCTATTGACATCCTTTTTATTGCGGTAACCGGGATTATTTATCATGACCTCAAATTCATAAATGTCGTTTTCACAATAAAATTCATTTAAATCCCTTGAGACTTCATCTCCCTAACAATGTACTCAAAATTAACCTTTATTGAATCTCAAAAATATTTTTTAAATTAATATAGATTAATTTATCGATTAAATAATACATTTACAAAATAATAATATTTCATGGTAACGATAATATTAATTTAAATATTAATTTAAAAAGGTTTTACTACATTATTTTTTTGGGTATAAATATAAGCTTTTGGGTTGTTCACGTGAGCAGCACGTGAGAGAAGAATACAAAATCCTATATAAAGTCGTTCAGGATCCAAAACCCTAGCAAACGTCTTAAACCTTCGGTCGAAATGGGGAAGGTGAAAGGAAAGCATCGTTTGGACAAGTACTATCATCTTGCCAAAGAACAAGGTTATCGTTCTAGGGCAGCATGGAAGCTTATTCAACTCGATTCCAAGTTCAGCTTTCTACGTTCATCTCAATCAGTACTTGATCTTTGTGCAGCACCTGGTGGTTGGATGCAAGTCGCTGTTAAGCATGTACCCGTTGGTAGTCTTGTTATCGGTGTTGATTTGGATCCCATTAGGCCAATTCGAGGTGCTATTTCTGTTCAACAGGATATCACCACACCTAAATGTCGTTCAACTATTAAGAAACTTATGGCTGAAAATGGATGTAGAGCTTTTGATTTGGTTCTTCATGATGGTTCCCCTAATGTTGGTGGTGCTTGGGCTAAGGAAGCTACTAGTCAGAATTCATTGGTTATTGATTCTGTTAAGCTTGCTACTGAATTGTTGGCTCCAAAAGGGACTTTTATTACAAAGGTACTTGTTAAAATATTCAATCTTTTTGATTATGTTAAGCTTTTTGAAGTTACTATGAATGTTGCTTAATCTTGACAAAGTCGAAAAGACCCTTTACGGCTTACTATGAGCTCGGTGTTTTTGTCATATCAGATGCTGGGTTTGCGTTGATGAGTTCCTTAATTAGTTAATGGATATCTGCTGTTCTTATGTAATTGGTTACTAGTATTGTTAAGTTTGTGTTGTTATTTGTGCCGATATGAATCATCCGGAGTAATGCCAGAAAGCTGTAGCAGTATATGACTTGTAATTTTGAATTTAGATAATCGTTATTCTGTGTTGTTGGAATTCTAACTATGTTTGACACATCCATTTGGCTAGAACAGCCAGAAAATTTTGAAATTTCATTTCGGCTGAGTTGCTGATTAAATTATTCTATTTCCTTCATATGGTTTACCCTGCCCGGCAGCTATGTGCATCCTTTAAAGTTGATCCTCATGAAGGAACGAGCACTACATTCTTACATAGCTGCCAACTATCTAAATGCTACTGATGAAATATTGCTGATACACTAGCACTGCCGATTGTAGAGGGTTGAGGATCTGTCGTTTTTCCTGTTCAATAAATATGTTCTTTGAGTAATCTTTTTCTTGATATATAGTTTTTTCCATTGTTTTCATCAGTGAATATATTTTTGAATGGTTGAGTGCAGCTCTGAAGGCCAATGGTGTATTTGGTTGAGTTCTGAGGGTTTTATCTTTGCTTTTACTATCTTCCATTACCGACCGATTATTTATTGTGCCATACTTTCTGCCTCATATGTTGGCAATACTCTTGGTATGCACATGTACTTGTCCAAAATAAAGCCTTTAGCAATGTTGAATCTGGCTCGGTATCAGCTCCATTGGTATTTACGCTTAAAAGCAACCTCAAATAACATTTTTTAGGTTCATTCCTTTTTCTGCTGGGAGGCAGATCAATATTTGTATTTTGGTATTCGAGCGCAATTGTGATGAAAATACTTTTTCTCATGCTCATAGAAGCAGAGTTGTCCATTAGACTGATATGGTCTCCTCTTTTAGATTTTCAGATCTCAAGATTATAATGCAGTTCTTTACTGTCTAAGACAGGTAATTTTCCACATCTATACCCAGTTTTATTTTCAATTATAAAAGGATCAAGCGATTCCTCACTTTTGAGTTTCATCTACAGCTTTTTGAAAAAGTTGAGGTGGACAAACCTCTGGCCAGTCGTTCAGCATCTGCTGAAATTTATATTATAGGTTTTAAATATAAAGCTCCTTCAAAGATCGATCCACGACTTCTTGATGTAAAGCACCTCTTTCAAGGAGGAAAGGAACCCCCCAAGGTACTGGAAGAGTTTCTGAATTATGGTCCTCTCTCTCCTTCCCCCCTCCCCCTTTTATCTCATTTGCATGCTAGGTGTGTGCACTTTCCTTTTCCTTAAAAATATAGACGCTCCTATAATCTAATTGTGCTTCTTGTGTGTACTTAATCAGGTGATTGATGTACTCGGGGGGACGAAGCAGAAGAGACACCGTGATGGGTATATCCTATTTTGCTGTGTATTTATGCATTTGAATAATTGTTTCAAGTCCATGAGAAGGAACATGACATTCCATTGACTATAATCAAATGATAAAAACATGTTATTTCTGCATAGATCTTTGGGAAACTGAACTTTGTAAACTGGACCAGTCTGCTTTTAACACTTCCCAGAATCTGCCCTTGTAGTGGAACTGATGCAGGGAAGCAGATGATGTGTTTGTCCTTTTTGACTAGTAAACAATTCACTAGATGTAGTATCTATGAGATGCTTGACCTGCTTCTCATAGGAGCTTGAATTATGAGAAGAAGCTGAATCTGTCTTTGTTGGCTAAATCATGATAATAGGTGGCCATTCATTTGAACAGATGCAGTGGCATTATATAAGCATATAAGGGGGAAGACAGTTTGCTAAAAATAAGTTGCTTTTTCCTTGTCTTTTGGTTTCCTCACATTGGTTGAGTTCTTGTGAGATTTTAATTGAGGAAGTTTTAGCAAAGTGAAAAACAAACATCTGACAATGGGCCATGATGCTAGGTTGGGAGGTTACTAAGTAGTTTGAGCACTGAAAAGCGTGTAAAATTGTCAAATGATAAGTGAGAGAAGAGAGAGTGTGTGATGACCGAGAGAGAGGGGTGTGTGTGTGTGTGGCTCTGGCCTTTGGCCATTGAGGGCTTTTAGTTTCTGGGTCCCCAGCATCACAGCATTTTGTTCTTTATTCTTCCTACAATGGGCCATGATGCTAGGTTGGGAGGTTAGTAGTTTGAGCACTGAAAAGAGTGTAAAATTGTCAAATGATTAGTGAGAGAAGAGAGTGTGTGATGACAGAGAGAGAAAGAGGGGTGTGTGTGTGTGGCTCTGGCCTTTGGCCATTGAGGGCTTTTAGTTTCTGGGTCCCCAGCATCACAGCAGTTTGTTCTTTATTCTTCCTAAAACTTGGCCTGCTTCACTTGTTTCAAGGTCTCCCAGGACGGTGGATTATGACTGATTTTGTTCAACCAAAATAAAGTGGATGTTTATCAGTCGGATGCTGAAGATTTCACACTCCAAATCTCTTTCTTTGCATGTATTAAATGAGAATTCTGGACTGAGTTGATAATGAAGGTCTCAGGTTGCTTAGTCTGCCTCATTAATAAATTCCAACCTCAACTTCTACTAATCAGTTTTAGAGCCTATAATTATTGGGGCAACATGTGAAACCTCTTAGCTCCCGTTTGGCCATAGATTTTGAAGATGGAACTTGAAAAATTGAGTTTTTGATGTTGTAAATTTTTGGAATTTGAAATTTTGTAAGTGGAAGTCCCAAAAACCCAAAAATTTGAAGCTTCAAAATTCAATCAAATTTCATGACCAAACAGTTATTTGAAGACAAGTTTTCAAATCTACTCCCAAAATCTATGGCCAGATGCTAGCTTACTATACCGGGACTCATCTTTTTTATTATCTATCATTAATAGATGATGTCATTCCAATAGCTATTACCTTGAAATTTGAATTTTGACTAATTGCCAGCTTTCAAATGATTGATGTTAACTTTGATTTAGTTTAATGGGTTTGTCATTCTTAGAGCTAAATCTGGGTGAAGATTTGAGTTAATTGATTTCCTTCTTTCTATTTTCAGATGCATGAATTATCCTATATCACACTTACATCTATATGACATTTGTATAAAATGAACCTTGCAGGTATGAAGATGGAGCCACAGTCCTAAGGAAGGTGTGCTCAGTTGCATATTTTGTATGGTCGGATAACCCTGTTCAGGTCCTTGGTTCATTTACTTCAATGAGCTTTGATGATCCTGCATGTTTGGCTATTAGAGATCACACTCTTACAACAGAGGAGGTAGGTATATTACATGTGGTCTATTGTAGCCTGTTGTTGCTTGCTATCGTTAGCCTTACCTTTCATTTTGTGTCAGGTTAAATCTCTATGTGATGATTTGCGTGTTCTTGCAAAGCAAGACTTCAAGTGTCTCTTAAAGTACGAAACAGAAGCCTTTTTAGCACCTTTCTGTTTTGGGTTGCTCAAAGTTCTTGATTGAATTTAGTTACATTATTTCCGCTTATGATTTTTTTTTAATGCAAACCTTGTTTTGCTAGGTGGCGTATGCAGATAAGAAAAGCTTTATCTCCTGAAAAAATAAAGACCCCAACAGTTGTTGAAAGTGAGAGCAAAGACGATGAAGATGAAGATGAAGATGAAAGAGTTCTCAACGAAATAGAGGAGAAAACCAATATTTTGGAGAAAAAGCAGAAAAAAGAGAAGAAACTTCAAGCAAAAAGACGAGCCAAGGTTTATGCATATGCTCCACCAAGTCTCTTTCAATTTCTGTTTTGGTCTGCTGTTGTTTACACATAGATAAGAATGTGTTCCATAAAACATCATGTGGGGAGTGATATTTTCTGTTGAGCTCAGAAGAATTAATGGACAAACAAGTATCCCAAATTGTGAAATTTTGTGCTTTTCCCTTATGAAAACGAGTGCGCTTTCATGCATTTCAAGTTTTCAACGTTTGGAAAAAACTTATGGTGGCTCCTCTCCATCTTCTGAATACTCCCTTAAACATCTTCTCTTCAGGGTATCTTAGCTATACACAGAATTAGTCGAATACACAGAATTAGTCGAACTAGAGCCTGGGAAAAGTTGCAGTTCAGAGCCAGGTTGAATATTTATTTGATTGCCTGTTGGTCAATGACTAAAACACACACCTGGGCATTCTTGGATAAAATTAAACTAGCTACTAATTATTATTTGGTTGAAGTCTTGGCATTAGGGTTTCTTGATTTTTTTTGTATAACCGAGAAATCCTCGAGTCCAGCGGCTCTCGGTTTGAAACTCGGTGGATGATGGGTCTGTCCCTCTACACTACTCCACTTAAAACACCAGGCGTTTCACTGCGGTAAGATTCAACCTGTGACAAGGTGGTCTATAGTGCCTGTTTGTGTCTGGTGGGCTATTTGGAGAGAGAGAAACCTCAGGTGTCATGAGAATATTACTAACACTATTCAGAAGTTGAAGAAAGTTGCATTAACATGTTGTATTTTTGGTGTACAGAAGATGTTATAGAAGATGTAGAGCAGTTGATAGATTTCCTAGGATCTATGTAATTATGGGAATAGCTTGTAACTTTTTGGAAACAGCCAGCATACTCTTAATGCTGATGAATATAACTTTACCTTTTACCTTTATAAAAGAAAGAGAGATTCCAAGTTCCAACCTGTGACGAGCGCCTAATTTTCACACCACTTGTTGTGCTCTTAACACTAGACCAAAGTCTGGGAGTGGTTTCTTGAATTGATATGTACACTCTAACAACTTCTGTTTCTTTCCTAAAATCAGGAAGTAGTCACATGGGATCTATTTCGCTGATTAGTTTCCCTTTCTTCTTCTGATTGCAGGAGAAAGCACGCAAGGCACTTGGGATACAAGTAGATGTGACAGAGGATGGTTATGGTGATCAGGATTTGTTCTCTCTATCTTCCATCAAGGTATTTTCACACTTAAGTTTCCTTTTTATATTATTTGCACTAGTGGACTGGATGCAGCTTTTACAGAGAAATTGTTTTTCCTTAAAGTTAATCTGGTTGAAAGCTCTCTTCTTCATCGTCCAGGTGGGATCTTGTGTATTTGAGAAAATCTACATCTAGACATCAACTAGATACTGTAGCTAAAACTGAAATAGTTGCTATGTGATAAAATCTACTTGTCTATTTTTTTGTTAGGTTTGTTTTATTTATATATTTTCTTTTAAGTTTGTGTTATGAAATTTGTGGGAGTAGAGTTGATGATGCTTTAGGGAAGTGTTTCGTGATAAGAAGAATTCATTCTACTGAATCTTGACAGCTAAACAACATTCTGAAAGCATATGGGAGTTGATCAACATGGGTTGTTCTCTGAAGGGGTCACTGTAACTTACAGAACAAGCTGGTGAAAAGGGTTTAAGGGTGATTATGATTTTAGAAGGGTCAAAGGGTGATTGTGATTTTAAAAGGGTCTTCTGAATTTCACTTGCTTTTCAGTTGGAAATGGTAATTTGAGATTTTGGCTTGATGTACTTTGTTCAACACAACATTCTTTTTCCTGAGAGAAAAAGGCATGTAACATAAAAATGAAGGATGGTTTCCCAATTTTAGATTTTCTCCTAGAAATGACAGGAATGTTAATGGTATGGAGCTTCTTAGTAAGGAAGGTATGCAGGTTTTCTATAATGTAACTTTCGACATATCCATACAGGATCTAGAATTTGAGATGTAAATATCCCTTCAAAGATTATATAGCCACACAATTTAGGGGGATGACAAATTAGTTCAGAGAAGATCATCTTCAAAATGATTTTTGATGAAGTTATATCATAACCAGCCATTCATTGAGGTGATTTGATGGCACCCTCTGGGAATCATTGTGGAATGCTACAGAACGGTTGAAGGGTAGTTCTTTTTTGGGTGCATCAAGTGGGATGCTACTATGAAAGAAGATAATTTGAGGAGGTATGTATCATAATAGGTTATTGTTGCTTATGTAGAAGGCACAAGGAGGAGTAGACCCACATTTTCCCAGTTTCTGCTGGTTTCATCAATAAATCTTACATTCTAAAGAAGTGATGAAAGTTTGTAGACATACATATTGGAGGCTAGGCATAGAGGTTATGGAAGATGCCTCCATTTTGTATTTTTGGTTAATATGGAGGGAAGAAATTTTGAAGGGATTGAGTGCTATGCAAGTTGAGAGTTAGTAATTTTTTTTCTTGTATTTATGGCATAATATCCATCTTATGCTAGACTTTTGTGCGACTCAATAAATGCATGCACATTTGTAACTTTAACTCTGCCTTAGTGTGGCACAATGGACACTTTTGACTTGTCCCCCCAAAACGAAGAAGCTAAATAATGAGAAGTAAAGTGCATTCTTTTGAATTACAATGTTGTAAACAACCAAAAAATTAGCCTTTGCTGGAACTAGTAAAGGGATTACATACAATTTTTTTTTGGATCTTTCTATATTCTATCTAAGAATTGAGAAGGGGAAAAAAGAGGAAAGGGTGATTTTGACTGTTTTCTTCTCATAGTTGTCAAGCTGCTTTGGAACTTGTCTCTAACTACAGGTTCTTCAGAGTTGTCGTCATAACCACTTTGTCAACATGCACTTTCTATAAGTTGCTAGATTTCTGATGGACAGGCCTCCCTGATTTTTGGTTTAATTACTTTGCTATATCAGATGATATTGGTGACTTTGACTGTTCCCTTCTTATAGTTGTCAAGTTGCTTTAGAATCTTTCTGTGGGTAGAAGTAAAATTGATATTTAGAACCATAACATTTTTTATATAGTACGGCATTTCACAGATGTAAATGTTATGATTGAATTGATATGTTTATAATATACCCTAAAGAATTATCCATGATGTAATTAGTTTAGATAAGTAAATAGAAAGGTGCAGTGGATGGTGTTGGGAGTTATGTGGTTTGTAGGAACAGCAGCAGGGGAGATGTGCTTTTGAGCTTTTGTGACGTGGTTGGGAATATCAAAGGATAGAGAGAACAGGGAAAGTTAAATTCACCCTGTCCCAATTTATATTCTTCACTCGTTTTTTAAAAAAAATATTGAACCAAAAATACAATGAATGTTCAGGAATGCATACCATTCCAATTTCCACATTCGTTCAATAAGCAGTATGGATGTCCCATAACTTGTGGATATTCAGAAGCCTATGGCATCCACCAAGTAAAAAGAAGGTGTATCTGGTTGACCATTCTACAGTTGGGAAAATCTCAGAGCATTCTAAGTGTGAGGGTGTATTGTGCAGAGACGAGAGAAGCAGAAATGAAAATAGGGATGAAGTTGATAATTCCAGGACTACTTGGAGAGTAATTTCTTGGAGTGACTTTGGACCATAACATGGCAGTGCTGAGCAGCAAACAGAGAAGCGAGAGGAAAGGCACTTGAAGAGTATTTCTCTGGACCATGGCAGAAAAGGATTCTAAGAGGCAGCAAACAGGACAAAGTGTGAACTCACTGTGAGATGGGGTTATCATATAATATAATAAGAAAATAAGAAAGACACACATCTTTTGAATAGGGTGGGAGCGTCAACCTTGAATAAAATGCAAGGTATGAGTGATCTTTATTGGCTTCTCAAAATGGGACCACTTTTAAGTGTTTCACTTGGCAAGAGTTAAAGGTTATCTTTCCCTTTTTCCCTTTTTTCTTGATCTTTCTGTTAAACCCTATTGAAAATTAGCAGTAAAATAGTAATGCTTTCTAGCCTTATTTCTGAGACTAAAGGGTTGACATGCTAAATTTTTAAAAATCCTTTCCATTGTTAGATAAGTGATACGCGGACTTGTTGCACCACTAATCTTGATGATGTTCCTTTTCACCCAATTTATTCATTTTTACTGCTATGTGAAGAGTCTGTTACAAAATTTGTTAATAATATACTTCACATGCATTTGAAAAAATATTTCAGGGCAAGAAAGATCTTTTAGCTGTTGATAACAGTGAATACGACAAAGAAACTACTGAGGTAAGCGATGAAAGTGATGAGGAAGCCCAGGAGCATTCATCCAGTGATCTGGACTCTGAAGACGAACGCAGAAGGTATTATGGCCAGCTTTCTGGGGATCTGCTTCTAAAATTGATTGTTGCCTGTATACTTCTAAAGCTACGGTTCTCTTTTCCCCTTCATTTTCAGACATGATAATAATATAGAGGCATTGTTTGATGAGGCTTATGAACGGTATTTGGGTAGAGTGGAAGGTAAATCAAAACAGAGAAAACGATCCAAACAAGCACACTTGAAGGATGATCAACTCCTGCAGGTAAGTGAGGTTTAAGTTGCACTACATAATTCTTATCTGTGCATCCTCTCTTTAGTTCTTTTCCTGTTTCCTTTTGCTATGGGACTGAGTTTCTTGTTTCCTTCAACAAGTACTTGCATATAAATTCAATAGGGGTAATTCTTTAGTACTTGTTTGATGATGCTCTGCTGGATTTAGCGGGAGCTAACTAGTTTGAGCTTTGTTTTAATTTGGCAAAGATTTAAATCCTGTTTTCCTGGATCAAAATTGATCTGTAGAAGACTCCAAATCTGGATTGTGTTTGCCCCAGGGAGTACTAGGCACAACTTAATCTCCTTCCTATATACTTATTTACTATTTGTTATTATTTACATTTATTTCTTTTATTACAACAATTTATTACATGTAATATAGTGGCATGCAAATTTCAAATAAATATTAACTGAGATTTGTAAATTTGGTAAGATCCAGTTTTTACCAAAACAAAAGTCAAATTCAAATTGATTTAACTAAATCCTCTTGATTGGCCTTAAACTCGGTACATAGAAGGATTGAATCAAATTTTGACCATTATCTTAAACTTTCCAAGGGCCTTTCATAAATCATCTGAAAATACGTGTACAAAGTGGTTTGTTTATTCACATGGCTTCTTCAAGTTACTCTGAAGTTTATCTTCTTTTTTGTCTTTCTTTGCATTAATGGCAGTGCTTCTCTTTCTTTTCCAGGATGGCAATGATGATAGCACGATGATTCATTCTGCTCAAGACTCTGAGAGTGACATGGAAGATAATGAAGTCAACCCTCTCGTTGTACCCCTTGAGGATGAACCACCTCAGGAGGAGATTGTGAAGAAATGGTTTACTCAAGATGTTTTTGCTGAAGCAGAAGAGCAAGATGTCTTGGACAAGTATGACAGTGAAGATGAAATGAAAATAGATGGAGGGGCTAAGAAGATCCCAAAATCTAAGGAACTGACAAATGATAAACAGCAGGGAGAAACTAAGGATCTGACAAGGAAAACAAATGGTGGTTTACAGGTCTCAGCTTCTAAGACAGATGATGATTTTGAGATTGTTCCTGCTCCTGCTACTGATTCTAGTGACTCATCATCTGATGACGATATTGACACCAAGGCTGAAATATTGGCTACAGCAAAGATGATGCTGAGGAAAAGGCCGAGGGAAGAAATGATTGATGATGCTTACAACAGATATATGTTTCACGATGAGGGATTGCCGAAGTGGTTCATTGACGAGGAAAAAAGAAATTACCAGCCAGTGAAACCCGTGACAAAGGAGGAGATTGCTGCAATGAGAGCTCAATTTAAAGCAATTGATGCTCGGCCTGCAAAGAAGGTTGCAGAAGCCAAAGCTCGTAAGAAACGGGCAGCACATAGAAAGCTAGAGAAGTTTAGGAAGAAAGCTAACTCAATATCTGACCAAACTGAAATCTCTGAAGGTTCAAAGAGAAAAATGATTGAACAGCTATACAGGAAGGCGGCAACAACAAAAAAACCAGAAAGGGAATATGTAGTGGCAAAGAAGGGAGTTCAAGTTAAGGTTGGCAAGGGAAAAGTCCTTGTCGATCCAAGAATGAAAAAAGATGCAAGAAAGCATGGAATGAAAAAGAAGAAGCAGCAGGACAAGGGGAAGAAGGGCAACCAAAAAGGAAAAGGCTCAGGAAAGGCTTTAGCAGCAGGCAACAAGGGAAACCGGAGAAAATGAAATGAATGAGGATCTTTGAGGAGCTTAAGCTCATGATTTTTGTTTACATTTTGAATTGAATTAGTCTTAAGATTTTCTGGTTTCTTATTGCTTTTTCTTGTAATATCGTTTTCTATTTATATACACTGCTCAAGATAATTGATTTCTTGCTTTATACTCTCCCCTCACCATATTTGTGGTAATCTTTCATTATTTCTACTTTCTGAGCTTGTAAGGTATTTACTCGTCATGATGATTAATGTGAATGGTTCATACATGAGTTAAAGTATATTGAAAGTCATCCGCTTTATATTTAGCGGATTAGATTTGCTATTTTATTTGACGGGATTTGGTTTCGATTATAATTGGTTTAGTGAACATGCCAATTTACAAGAGCTGCCTTTTGCAGTGTGGAAAAAAGATTCTTGATAAATTTATTTGTTAACTCGAATTTTTTATTGTTTAATTAAGGGAACAGTATAGCTAGATGGATAACATCTCTTTTTTGTTTAAGAAATTGGTAAACACCACTCCATATTATAGCCAAATATCGAGCAATGACTTAAAAATTTGACTTGGTACCTATGTTTTTAACATAAAGGTACTATTTTCAGTAAAAAATATTTTATATTTTTGAAGGCCTAGGCATGTTAGTTTGGTCCGTGGAATAAAAGTGGTGCAATGCTCATCAATTTTCAATCTGTAACCAAATGTTTACCTTGTACTATAATTTAAAGTATATCATCAATATTTCAGTTGGGAAATTTAACAAAGCACTACTTTAGTTCACAACTAAAAGCACACAGTTAACAATCATTTCTAACTTCAAATTATTAGCAGTTACATTTTAGTAAGTTTTGATTTCTGGATCAAAGAAAGTTCTAAGATATATTTGCCTATCATTTAACATTTATCATATTGTGATAAAAAATGAAAGATGTACTAAATATTTTAGAATAAATGTGCAACGTACATTTTCAGATACTAATAAAGAAAAAAATAGCAACAAGTAAAATAATGGTGGTTGTGTTTTATTTTTGTACACGTTTAATCTATTAGATGGAAAAACTTCAACAAAAAACAAAAATTAAAATCACCATCCAATTTTTTTTTCAAAGACCACTTTCTTAGTTTTACTTCGTTAAGACTAATCTCCCTCGTAGCCTATAATATTATATTTATCTCACTTATTTTTTTTTCTTGTTATAAGACTTTTAATCTATATATTTACTATTAACGAAAAAAGATTAATGTACCCTTTTTATTACGTCGATCTTTCTTATTTTTTGTTTTTTTTGTCATAATTCGTTTAATCAATTTACATTAATAATTTTTTTTATGATGGTACCAATTCTTCCTTTGTCTAACTAATTTTTTTTATTACAAAATTTTAAAATTATTTTATTGAGCAAATTACAATGTAAAACTCTTTTCGGATGTTATTAATCAACTCTTCCACACCCTTTTCCAATTTAATTCTAAGTCTTCATTTGTAGTCATTCTAAATAGTAGCCAAAAATATTTGTCAACAAACTAAAATATGAGGAAAAAAGGACTCCAAAATAATAAAAAAAGTGTGGTGAAATTTGTATATCTTAGTGAACAAAAAATGGTACACAAAATTGAAATGTGATGATTAACCATATGAATCATGTTTTTTATCAGGGGAGTAGAATACATGCACTTTTTTTTAATTAAGTTTTTATCTCACTAAATTTTTCTGTTAAGATTTTTAATGAGGTAGTTAGTAAATGTGTATTACTAAATATGTCTACTTTTTTTCCTTTCCTAAGATAATTTTTCCACTTGATTTTTCCTAGTAAGGTTTAGTAAGAGACATTATCTATTAAATAAACATTGGTGTAGTGTTATAAATACGCTGTATTGTAGATATTCATTACACAGTTTGTTGAATAAGCTTGCAATCGTATAAACATGCAATCAAATAAACTTGCAATTTGATATAATCCCCACTTGATGTTTCAATTTTCTCAATATATTATTCACTCAAAATGATTCAAGTTTGCACCAGATCGAATTTATCCAATTCGGATAAAATTACTCATGCAAACTTTCTGGCTTTCTTTTCTATCATACATTTACTATTTTCTGATTTTTTCTTTAAATACAATTTTTTGTTCTCTTATACAGAAATAAGATGCACAATAAATAATTTGTCAGAAAACCACCACTATCACTTGCCACAAGACGAATGATCAGCACTCTTTAACCAACAAAATGAAAGAGATGACAGCGAAGATGAAAGAAAGAAAGAATGGAATTGAGGAAGAAGAAGATCCAGAAATGAAAAGGTGTTGAAAGGCCAATATGTGGATAATAAATGATAATTGAGTTATTTCAAATAAAGAATTTTAGTTAAATACATATTTGTCTAATTTTTTAATGAAAAATTAACTCAACTAGCAGCCCATATGAGCTCGCCCCCCCCTTTTTTCCCTCTAAAGGAAAGCTTACGTAAGTATATTATATCAAGGGAATATTTATTATTTATAATAATAATATTTTTTTTTTCATTGGACACTTATACAATACATTTATAATACAGTTTTAATACATATTACAGTGAACAATTTATAAAACACATATAGTATAAATTTTATTAATGGATAATACATTTATCACACACTTTAATACACTTACTCATTGTTCCTACAAAGAGAATTGCTGTGAAAGATAACTTGTCTTATGAGGAGATTCCGGTTCAGATTTTGGATCGTCAGGTTCGCAAGTTGTGGACCAAAGAAGTTGCATCGGTCAAAGTGTTATGAAGAAATTAGTTTGTTGAATATGCCACATGGGAGGCCGAAGAGGATATGAAAGCTAAATACCCTCATTCATTCCTCCTAATGATGATGTTGAAGGTAATACATCTTTTCCATCTCAGATTTAGTGTCTATTCGTAAGTTTAATTTTTTTCAATTCTACATTGCATTCGTGCTATGTGTGAATTCTTAGCTTGATCATTATTCGGGGACGAATGTTTCCAAGGGGGAGATATTGTAACACCTCAAAACTATTCTTACTTAGATCAGTTCAAGCCTAGAGAAAAAGTTAAGACTTTGTACCAGGTGGCTCTCTATGGATCCTACCTACGGTCCATAGAAGCTTCCACAGACCGTAGGAGGTCTTGTGGAATACAACCTTGGCCACTATTCCAAGAGATCCAACCTACGGACCAAGTCTACAAACCATAGTAGCTCCTTCGGACCGTAGACCTGATCCATAGGACCAAGTCCTGAACTCAGAACCCTTAAGTATATGGACAAGCCTTTAGACTAATCTAGGTAGGTCTACTGATCGTAGGTCAAGACTTGAGACCCATTCCTCAAAATGCTCCTACGACTCGTATAAATGTCCACAACCCATAGAAGGGATTCGTAGACCCAACCCCTACAATTCTAGTGAGGTCCAGTAAGTCTGCCTAAGTTTTACGAGAGGGCTCTTACGACTAGTAGAATCTCCTATGGATCGTAGGAAGTAACCATAAGACGACCCTGCAGCTTTAATGAGGGATATTGTCATCTTTTTTCATCTTTTTCCAGTCAAAACCTTGATGTTTTGAGACTAAATTTAGTCCCTTATCGGTATCTTACAATATTTTCATAATTACTTCCAAGACTTAGAGAAAAGTTCCAAGAGGAGAAAAAGTTAGGATTCAAGAGTGTTCATCGAATTCTTCGAGTTTTGCCAAGAACACTGCTCTTTCAAGTCTGAAAGATTAATCATAGCATTGGATTAACTTCGTCCTCACATCCTACATCTCAATTCCGTCATTAAAGAGTTCAAATTTGAGTCTGCCTGAATTATGTTGAATTTCAAACAAGTCATGATTTTCTTCCGTTGAATTCTATGTAAGCTTATTGGGATTTTGAATATTCATGTAACATTGATCCTATATTTTTATTTCATGCTTTCTTCCATATGAACCCTAATCGAGTTACTCCATTGCTTGCTATTATGCATTGTTTTAGATTAGAAAGAGTGTTTCTTTGCTATGAGTAGAAGAAGAGTATGTTGAAGGAACACGAGTGTCTCAAGTACATTAAATCACTTGAATTTACGAAGTTTTACTTTTCTATTATTATGCATGATTTCCAAAGCTTGAGTGAGTTTGAATACTTTGCATTAACTATATTTTGAGCATGAGTTAGAGGAACCTTGAGTAGTCCCAAAGGCATTTTAAGTTAGAAAAGACAGAGTTTGAGGAAAAATTGAGCTAATCAAAGTAAAGTCCAATGAAACTAAATGAGATGTATTTTGAGTATCTTACTCACTTTATCATATGAGAAATATTACATGTTTTGGGAGTAGTATTGAGCACCTATTTGAGTAAGAGGTCAAAACCCCATAAACTACGTAGCCAACGTAGGATAGGATCATACCATTGGTTCGGGCAACTCTTCACTTCAGTCCCTAATACTGACTTTTATATGGATCAATGAGCTGAGTTTGTGTCTTTTTTTCTGGCAAGGTAATGGACTATTCTGGTGATATTAGCCATATAATGTATTCTAGACAAGGATACAAATATAGCCAGAAGAGATTGTTAAAACAAAAAAATAGGAAAGCACAGTCATTAAGGCTTAAAGAGGAAACTACACAATATGTCCAGAAACAAGAAAGATCTATCCAACACCCTGCACATTTAGAACCAAAATACATAAAGAGAGGAATTGGATACGGAATTAAGGAGAGGGGTTTTTGTCCTTGGAAGAAGGAGTAGAGGTAGAGGGAATTGGGGTGATAAGTTGGAGCAGCCTATAAATAAGAGTGTTATTGTCCAATTGCTGTTGTATCATCTTTTCCATTAAAGCAACTACCTCAGACCACAAACCCTTTAGTTCTCTCCTTAAGGCATTGTCATCCACCCTTAAAACAACATTTTGATCCCTCACCTGATTGAGTTCAGCCATCAGTTGAGCTACAGGACCCAAGACTCCAAGAGCAGGTGCACGAGGTTGATTCACCACTGGCTGACAGTCACACTCAACCAATGTATTTCAATCAATCATGTCTTTTTTATTGATCTCCCTAACGTTTTTCAATGGCACACCAAACACAGCAAAAAAAAGGTAAGAAGATTACTAAATGCCAAGTATTGAGGACCGAGTTTAGGGTCAGACACCCTTTCCATATGATGAATAATTAGAACATGCCAGTTGATTGGTTCCTCCAGATCCAAGGCATGGGCAATTCCCATATCTCTGAATATAGTATCATGCTATCGGTCTCCCCTTGGAACAACACTCTTATGAATAATTTTATATAACAACTTATGGAAATGATGTATTTCTCCCTTTAGGACTTTGCGAGGACGATTCATAACACGCCTCTGTATGAATTTTGTAGTGAGAAGACAACCTTCATCCTTTTCCAGACATATTCAGACAAACTAGATGTTGGAACCTTTAAAATTTCACCCAAATGAACATGATTAAACACCAACTCCACTCCTCTTACCGTAGAGGTGACAACATTATCCTATAGGACGTTGAGGTTGGTGTAGAACTCAACCACCTCATTTTTATGTATCTCCAAAGAGGTGTCAATAAACAGGTGATCCCACCCTTGGACAATCAACTTCTTGAACAATTTCTTAACAAAAGGAAACTCCCTAACCTCTGGATCAATTACCCTCCCACGAAGAATAGCCTTTGAAGAAAAGTACATATCTTTCTCCATAGACAAAAATTTTGCAAGGTTTTTATTCATTTTAGTGGGGGTGGGAGCAATGTCATATAGGACAGAATTAGGAGCCTCGTCAGTATTAGGCTCAAGATGAACCAAAGAAGAAGAAGGTTGAGGTGAAGACTTACCCTTAGTTTAAACCCTCTTTCGACTAAATTCCACCACCGTCATTTCTTCCGCCACCCTTTTACTATGAGTGAATGGAGTACATGGTCTAACTCTCTTCACAAAAATATATTTCCTGGGTCGCTTAGAGGGATTCTTACAAAGCTGGTTAAGGGGAATATCATTGCTAGAGCCTAGTGGAACCTGGGTAGTGGGTGTAGAGACGTGGGGAATGGGTTTGAAAGGTTGTACTAACGGAATAGATGAGGAGGTGATAGAGCTTTGGGATACATCGATAGGGTTTAGTGACATGGAAAGAGACACAAACAGTAGGATGAATGGGTGATGACAGAGTTGAAGGTGAGGGGGTGAAGATTTCAGAGGATACAAAGGGTGGTAGTGATAAGGATGGTGGAGGCATGGTGGTGATCGGAGTGTCTGCCTCATAAGAAGATTCAACCGGCAGGGTCTTAGGAGAAGAATCTTGGGGGGAAAAAACCTTAAATGGAGGCGATAATATTATCTTTTCAGGTGAGGATTTTATAGGAAAGTGGGGAAGAGAGGATTTCATTGGACTTATTGCTATCGGAGAGGTGATAGGGGATGATTCTTTAGGTGAAGAGATGGGGGATTCCCTCTGAGTTGCTAACATCGGAGTGTCGGTGAGCGATAGGAGTGGGGATGAAGCCCTTTGTGTAGGCGATGGGGAAAATATTCCCCCTGAGACAAATCTGTGTCATCGTCGTTAGAGTAGGCTACTAGAGGATTCATAGTTGGATAGGGATAGTCGGTTGAAGATAAGAGGAGAGGGTAAGGTTCAGGAGAAAGATATATGGAGATGGGTGAGTTGTTTTTCAGGTGTAATGACGGTTTAGGTGATGGGATTGCGGGAAAATATTTGGGGGCTGACAATGGAAGTGATAGAGGGGTGATAGTTGGAGTTACCAAAGAAACAAATTAAGTGGGAGAGAGAGAAAAAGTCATTGTCCCGCTAATTTTTTTGAAAGATAGAGACAAGAGGGGAACCAGAGCATTCTCATAAATTTATATTGTGAGTATGACTGCTAACCTACATTTATGTTAACAACCTGGTTTAGATATTTTTTAAACCTTGTAACTGGCCTATGCTTGTAGAAACTACGGGAAATATCAGTATATCCTAGTATCCTTAATGCCATTCAATCTCGAGTATATACTTGTTACAGTAAAAAGTATGATCTTAGTGTGAGTCTGTGACACTAAGTTGAGATTGATGGAATTTGGATTGGGTAGCTTATCTGTATATCTTATTGGTAGATTAGACCCAGTGCCAAACAGTTCTTGTCGAACTGATCCCTTCCTAGTGCCTTGGTGAAGATGTCAGCAACCTGGTCCTTAGTTGTAATGACCTTGAGGGTGGTTTTCAAAAAAAATTGTACAAAATACACATGAACAGTAACATGCTTGAATAGTAACTTTTAGGGCAGAAAATGCCCCTTTCTTTCCATTTTAATATTTTCATCAATTATTTGAGTTCTTGAATTCCTTGAGGTGATTTGAGAAGAGATTTTTAAGGAAATGTATTGGGTAAGTTATTTTTGACCTAAAACCTTTCCTTTTCATTAAGTTTTTGATGATTTTAACCCCTAAAGTTTAGTTTCAAACCCCAAAAATCTTTGTTTCTTCCCTAATTCGAATTTAAGGAAAATGGTGATTTCTAACTCATTTTGAGTTCTATTTTTATGGAGTTTTCAACCATGAATTACTTATTACAAGTAGAATGTGATTTTCTAATACATTTCCATATTTGACCTTTTTTGGAAATAATTAATTTTTGGACCATTTTACCCCCGGTTTCGAAATCTATCAATATGGGTGTCATTGGACTCCTTGTGATGTGTATGTTTTATTGTTGATAGTGGGTTGTTAGTATGGGCATTGAATTTGAGAGTTTCTTGCTCGGTGGAGGTGTTCGAGTGCGGTTTCGGCAATTGAGGTAGGTTTGACTATCCTTCTTTAAGATTGAGATGGGATAATTAGTCATTTATATGTTATAGACTTTGGGATGAGGTCGTAGTATGAGTTAAGAATGTTATATATATATTGTGATGCCCGTGTGGGGGATTATTTATTAATGTATTGCCATGTGGGGATTTGTTTGTATTACATAGCCCGTGTGGAGGCCTTATTTGTTATTTTATTTGCTTTGAGAGCATGTGATTCATGATTTGCCTAAGAGAGAGGCTTGAGTATATTATTTGACTTGTGATGCTCGTCTGAGAGGTTGAGTTGGGAGTTTTAAGCATGCTTGAGTATTGAAATATCATTGAGAAAGGGGTGAATATTTAAATGGAAGTATTTTCTTCCCATTACTATTTATTGAGGGTGAATATCATGTGTAAGTTAAGTTTTGAGAACTTTAAACCTTGTACCACATATAAGTTGAATATTACTTCCATGCCATGTGTGTTTTGATGCATTCATCCTCATTCATCATATCACGAAACATGGGAAGTTGAGAAATATAGAAATCCTTTTTGAGAAAGAAAATGAAACACGTTTAAACCTTTGTATCTTGAGTCCCTGACCAAGGCAGTTTTCCAGCAGGGTAGTGGATGCATTGTGATCCCAACCTTTGTATCTTGAGTCTCTGACCGAAGCAGTTTTTTGGCAGGCTAGTGGATGCATTATGATCCCTTGACCACGAGGATGTGGCAAGGATAATGAGATATTATGATTGAGGTATATGGTCTGCGAGACCCCCATGAGTCCTGATTGGTAGCACAGCTCGGCAGATGTATACGACAGGCTGTGCGACAGTCTTGATTCCACCGTACCACCACATCATTGCATCATCATATTGCATTGCATTGCATTGATATCTGTGCTGCTTGAATTATCTGATTAATTATGATTATGAGCTATTATTACGGGTCTACTTTACTCGTGCCACTATATATATAAACTGGTGGCACCGATGTTGAATTGGAACTTTTCTGTATGTAGGTGGAAGCGTTCCTTAGTTTATTTCATAGGTATGATTAATTTCTTATACTCAGTCAGCTAAAACCTACTGAGTATATGTGAATTGTACTCACCCCTACTTCTGTATCCCTTTTTAATACAGATACTAATCGGGGTACATCATGTGGCAGTTGATATTCTAGTGGATTGTGTATTCTCAGATTAGTGGTGAGGTCCCAGAATTCGGATCGTCACTAGTCTATCCTTATTTTTTTAGTCTTTTGTATCATTCAAAGACTTATGTTGTATCTTCAGATTCGAACCTTGTATTAGATGCTCTTTATACTTATGACACCAGGTTTTGAGATAATTTTCTCTTTATTATTTTTTTTATTTAAAATGTGGCATCACTTTCCCCTTTGGGAGTCTTGTATGAGTTTTATTTTTAGGGTTACATATCAGATTGAGTTTTGAGATATGTACCATCATAACCTCGATTTTTGGGTCGTGATAAATTGGTATCAGAGCACTAGGTTCACTGGTCTCATAAGTTAAAGAGTAAGGTGTCTAGTAGAGTCTTGCGGATCGGTATGTAGATGTCTGTACTTATCTTCGAGAGGCTACAAGATACTTAATAGGAGGATTTCCTTCTTTTTACTCCATTCGTGCGATTTATTCATATAAAGTTTTGTATACCTCTAATCTATTCCTTCTGCACAGATGGTGAGGACTAAAGCCACAATTATTGAGGGTGAGGCTGCACCTGCTGCCCGAGCCCCAGTACGCAGGTGAGGTAGAGGATATGGTGGAGTCAGGGGACGAGGCCGAGCGAGGGGAGAGGCACCTACTCATAGATGAGCTAGAGAGCCATCACCTGAGCCCATATACGAGCATGAGGATGACTTGGAGCAGAAGAATGGGGAGCAGAGGCCATCCCAGCCTCCTGTGGTTCCCGATAGTGCTCCAATGCTTCAGGAGCTACTAGTTCGATTATTGGCTAGACTGGATGGTGGCGTAGGTTCTCCTATCATAGTTGGTGCTACACCGCCAGTTCAGGGGCCTAGTGTAGGATTTCATACTCATGATTCTTCTTTAGTGCCTTCTATTACACCTCCAAGATTTGCAGCTCCACCAGTTTCTGCTAGTGCTGCCATGTCGATAGCTGAGCAGAAGAGCTTTGAGAGGTTTGTTCGATTGGCGCCTCTAAGGTTTGATGGTACAGCCGAAGAGAAAGTCTATGACTTTTTGACTGAGTGCCAAGACAGGTTGTTCAACCTAGGAATCTTAGAGGCACATGGAGTAGCTTACACTTCATATCAATTTGCGGGAGTAGCCAAGGAGTGGTGGAGGTCGGTTCTTAACCGTGGACCTATTGGTTCTCCTATGATGAGTTGGGAATAGTTTGCTGAGATGTTCCTTGAGAGATTTGTGCCTTATAGCCTCCGTGATCAGCGCAGGGATGAGTTTGACAGACTGGAGCAGGGCTCCTTATATGTATCTGAGTACGAGACTCACTTTTATGAGTTATCTCATTATGCTATGTCGAGTATTCCCACTGAGTTCGAGCGGATTCACAAGCTAGTGAAGGGATTCACCGGTTATCTCCAGGAGGCTACAACCTCTCTTGTACTGTCTAGAGGTACATTTCAGAGTATTATTGATCATGCCAGGATGATAGAGAGTATACGACGTGCTAGACAGGGCAGGGACAAGAGGTTCCGTTAGTAGGGTCAGTTCAGCAGTCATTCCTCTAAGGGTAGAGAATATTCGAGTTCAGGAACCCATAGTTATCAGGGTAGACCAGTCCAGACAGCTATTCAGGGTTCTTTGGGCTCCAGAGGCCATTTTGACACTTTTAGTTATCCCCCATGGGATTCAGGTCCTCGAGGATGTTATATGTGTGATGAGTTTGGGCATAAGGCCCAAGATTGCCCCAAACGTGCTCCTTCTACTAGGCATCCTGGGGCACCAGTTGTTCGTTTTACAAATGCTCCAGCTATTTAAGGTTCTTTGTAGAATACTAGAGGTGGCACCCGTGGTGCTAAGGGTGGAGCATGAGGTGGTGCTCATGGTGGTTCGCAGGCTAGAGGTGACCGTCAGTTATGCTATGTTATACTGGGTAGATATGAGGTAGAAGCCTCTGATGCAGTTATTACAGGTATTGTTCTAGTTTGCCATCATTCTGCTTTAGTATTATTTGACCCAGGATTTACCTATTCTTATGTTTCGACTTATTTCGATGTGGGTATTGATTATGTGAGTGAGTCCCTTATTGTGCCTATTACTATTTCTACCCAGTAGGTGAATCTTTAGTGGTGGATCAGGTATACAAGGGATGTTTGGTGATATTTTTAGGTAGAGAGACCCGTGCAGACTTGATTGTATTATTCATGCTTGATTTCGATGTGATACTGGGTATGGACTGGTTATCTCCTTATCATGCTATATTAGATTGTTATGATAAGACCGTGACCTTAGCTTATCCCAGTTTACCTAGCATGGTATGGAAGGGTAATCCGAGTTCATATCCTAAGGGAGTGATATCTTATATTCGTGCTCGTCGCTTGATGGATAAGGGTTGTTTGTCTTATTTGGCTCATGTACATGATCTCACTATAGAGTCATCTCCTATAGAGACTATGAGGGTGGTGAGAGAGTTTATGGATGTATTTCCTACAGACTTGTCGAGAGTTCCTCCTGACGATGATATCGATTTTGTGATTGATTTGGAGCCTGACACTAAACCCATCTCTATTTCTCCTTATCAGATGACTCTAGTAGAATTGAAAGAGTTGAAAGAACAATTGGAAGATTTATTGAAGAAAGGGTTTATTAGACCTAGTGTATCATCGTGGGGTGCACCGGTTTTATTTGTGAAGAAGAAAGATGGTACTATGAGGATGTGTATTGACTATCGACAGTTGAACAAGGTCACTATCAAAAACAAGTATCCCCTCCCTCGCATTGATGATTTATTTGACCAGCTTCAAGGTACATTGGTGTTCTCAAAGATTGATTTGAGATCGAGTTACCATCAGTTGAGAGTTCGGGAAACTGATATCTGAAGACTACATTCAGAACTCGTTATGGGCATTATGAGTTTGTGGTTATGTCATTCGGGTTGACTAATGTCCTGGCTATTTTTATGGAGTTGATGAACCGGGTATTTTAACCTTATTTGGACTTATTTGTGATCGTGTTTATTGATGACATCTTGGTTTATTCCAAGAATGAGGCGGATCACGTTGGCACTTGAGGACAGTCCTTCAGAGATTGAGAGAGGAGAAGTTGTATGCAAAATTCTCCAAATATGAGTTTTGGCTTGAGTCCATGACATTCTTGGGTCATATAGTGACCAAGGATGGTATTATGGTTTATCCAGCCAAAGTTGCAGCGGTTCGTGATTGAGTTAGGCCTACTTCGGTTATCGAGATTCAGAGTTTTATTAGGTTGGAAGGCTACTATCATCGATTTGTTCAAGGATTCTCTTCTATTACAGCCCCATTGACTAGGCTAACTCAAAAGACCGTGGCATTTTAGTGAACTGATGAGTGTGAGGTGAGCTTTCAAAAGCTCAAGGAATTATTGACTTCAGCATCTATTCTAGCCTTACCCGAGAAGGGCATGTCATTTATTGTATTTTATGATGCTTCGAGAGTCGGCTTGGGTGGTGTATTGATGCAAAAAGCTAGGGTTATAGCTTATGCTTCTCGACAGTTGAAGGTACATGAGAAAAACTATCCTACCCATGACTTAGAATTAGCATCGGTGGTGTTTGTTCTGAAGTTGTAGAGGCATCATCTCTATGGAGTGCATTGTGAGGTCTATACTGACCACCATAGCCTTAAGTATATCTTTTCTCAGCCGAATCTGAATATGCGGTAGCATTGGTGGTTAGAGTTATTGAAAGACTATGACATCACCATACTTTATCATCCAGGCAAAGCTAATGTGGTAGCGGATGCCCTGAGTCGCAAAGCAATTAGCATGGGTAGTTTGGCCTTCCTTAAGGCTGTTGAGAGTCCTTTGGCATTGGAGGTTCAGTCATTGGCTAGACAATTGGTCCGATTTGATATTTCTACACATCATGGTATTTTAGCCTTTGTGGAGGCTAAGTCTACTTTGATGGACTAGATTCGTACACACCAGTTTGAAGATGACAAGTTGAGGGCCATTCGAGACAAAATGTTGAGTGGTGAAACAAAATCAGCTTCTCTTGATTCGGAAGGAGTTTTGAGGATTAATGGTCACATTTTTGTGCCCAAGATGAGTGAATGAGTACGTATGATATTGGAGGAGGCTCATTGTTCCAAATATTCGATTCACCCGGGAGTGGCAAAGATGTTTCATGAGTTGAAACAAACTATTGGTGGTATGACATGAAGAGAGACATTATTGATTTTGTGGCTAAGTGTCTAAATTGCCAATAAGTGAAGTATGAGCATCAGAAATCGGGTGATCCTATGCAAAGGATGCCCATTCCTGAGTGGAAATGGGAGCGTATCACTATGGACTTCGTGTCTGGATTACCCATGGCATTAGGTAAGTATGAATCTGTCTGGGTGATTGTGGATCGATTGACCAAATCAGCCCATTTCCTTCCGGTGAAGACTAGCTATAATGTAGATTAGTTAGCTAGGATCTATCTTCGTGAGATTGTTAGGCTGCATGGGGTGCCTATCTCTATTGTGTTGGATTGGGGTTCAGTGTTCATCTCTCATTTTTGGAAGGCATTACAACGTGGTTTGGGTATGCGTCTAGATATGAATTTAGCATTTCATCCCCAAACCGATGGTCAATCTGAGCGGACTATTCAGGTGTTGGAGGATATGCTTAGGGCCCGTGTGATTGATTTTGGTGCCCGATGGGACCAATACTTGCCCTTAGTAGAGTTTGCCTATAATAACAGTTATCACTCCAGCATTCAGATGGCACCATTTGAGGCATTGTATGATCGTAGGTGTCGATCACCCATTGGATGGTTTGATTCTGTTGCGGTTGATGCATTGGATACTGACTTACTTAGGGATGTTGTGGAGCGGGTACGTTTGATTCAGGGTCGACTATTAACAGCTTAGAGTCATCAGAAGAGTTTTGCTGACAGGAGGGTTTGTCCCTTAGAGTTCATGGTGGGTGATTGTGTGTGGCTTAAAATCACCCATAAAGGGTGTGATGAGGTTCAGAAAGAAAGGCAAGCTTAGCCCAAGGTTTGTTGTCCCATTTGAAATCCTGAGGAGAGTAGGTGGAGTGGCATATGAGTTGGCCTTACCTCCTAAATTGTCAGCTGTCCATCCGGTGTTTCATGTTTCTATGCTTCGCAAGTACATACCGGATGAGTCTCATGTGATTTCTTATGATGCGATAAAGTTGAGTCTGGATTTGACTTATGAGGAGGAGCCGACAGTTATTCTATATAGGCAGCTTCATAGACTCAGGACCAAGGAGGTCGCTTCGGTTAAGGTGCAGTGGCAGCATCGGCCTGCTGAGGAGGCGACTTCGGAGTTAGAGTCTGATATGCAGGCTCGGTACCCTCAGCTTTTTGAGACCCCAGGTACTTTATTTTATCTTATGTTCGAGGATGAACATCCTTTTTAGTGGTAGATATTGTAATGACCTTGAGGGTGATTTTCAAAAAAATCTGTACAAAACACGCGTGAACAGTAACGTTTTGGGCAGAAATGCCCCTTTCTTCCCATTTCAATATTTTCATCAATTGTTTGAGTTCTTGAACTCCTTGAGGTAATTTGAGATGAGATTTTTAAGGAAAAGTGTTGGGTAAGTGATTTTAGACCTAAAACCTTTCCTTTTCATTAAGTTTTTAAAGATTTTAACCCCTAAAGTTTAGTTTCAAACCCCAAAAATCTTTGTTTCTTCCCTAATTCGAATTTAAGGAAAATGGTAATTTCTAACTCGTTTTGAGCTCTATTTTTATGGGTTTTTCAACCATGAGTTCTTTATTACAATTAGAATATGATTGTCCAATAAATTTCTAGATTTGAACTTTTTCGGAAATAATTAATTTTTGGACCATTTTACCACCGGTTTCGAAATCTATCAATATGGGTATCATTGGACTCCTTGAGATGTGTATGTTTTATTGTTGATAGTGGGTTGTCAGTACGGGCATTAAATTCGAGAGTTGCTTGCTCGGTGGAGGTGTTCGACTGCGGTTTCGGCAATTGAGGTAGGTTTGACTATCCCTCTTTGAGATTGAGATGGGGTAATTAGTCATTCATATGTTATAGACTTTGGGATGAGGTCGTAGTATGAGTTGAGAATGTTATATATATATTGTGTGCCCGTGTGGGGGCTTATTTATTAATGTATTGCCATATAGGGGTTTGTTTGTATTACATAGCCCGTATGGAGGCCTTATTTGTTATCTTATTTGCTTTGAGAGCATGTGATTCATGATTTGCCTAAGAGAGAGGCTTGAGTATATTATTTGACTTGTGATGCTCGCCTGAGAGGTTGAGTTGGGGGTTTTGAGCATGCTTGAGTATTGAAATATCATTGAGAAAGGGGTGAATATTTAAATGGAAGTATTTCCTTCCCATTACTATTTATTGAGGGTGAATATCATGTGTAAGTTAAGTTTTGAGAACTTTAAACCTTGTACCACATATGAGTTGAATATTACTTTCATGCCATGTGTGTTTTGATGCATTCATCCTCATTCATCATATCACGAAACATAGGAAGTTGAGAAATTTGGAAATCCTTTTTGAGAAAGAAAATGAAACACGTTTAAACCTTTGTATCTTGAGTCCCTGACCGAGGTAGTTTTCCGGCAGGGTAGCGGATGCATTGTGATCCCAACCTTTGTATCTTGAGTCTCTGACCGAAGCAATTTTTTGGCAGGCTAGTGGATGCATTATGATCCCTTGACCACAAGGAGGTGACAAGGATAATAAGATATTGTGATTGAGGTATATGGTCTGCGAGACCCCCATGGGTCCTGCTTGGTAGCATATCTCGGCAGGTGTATACGACAGGCTGTGCAACAGTCTTGATTCCACCATACCACCACATCATTGCATCATCATATTACATTGCATTGCATTGATATCTGTGCTGCTTGAATTATCTGATTAATTGTGATTATGAGCTGTTATTATGGGTTTACTTTACTCGCGCCACTATATATATAAACTGACAGCACCGATGCCGAAGTGGGACTTTTCTGTATACAGGTAGAAGCGTTCCTTAGTTTATTTCATAGGTTTGATTAATTTCTTATACTCAGTCAACTAAAACCTACTGGGTGCATGTGAATTGTACTCACCCCTACTTCTATATCCCTTTTTGATGTAGATACTAGTCAGGGTACCTCATGTGGCAGTTTATATTCTAGCAGATTGTGTATTCTCAAATTAGTGGTGAGGTCACAGAATTCAGATCGTCACTAGTCTATCCTTATTTTTCAGTCTTTTGTATCATTCAGAGACTTATGTTGTGTCTTCAGATTTGAACCTTATATTAGATGCTCTTTATACTTATGACACCAGGTTTTAGGATAATTTTCTCTGTATTGTTTTTCTTTTTATTTAAATTGTGGCTTCATTTTCCCCTTTGGGAGTCTTATATGAGTTTTATTTTTAGGGTTACACATCAGATTGGGTTTTGAGATGTGTGCCATCATGACCTCAATTTTTGGGTCATGAAAAATTGGTATTCTTACAAAAGGTCATGATAATGTGTCATTTTTCAACATTGTCCCTAAGAAAATGATGACGCACATCAATGTGCTTAGTTCACTTCTGATGAACTGGGTTCTTAGCCATGTTTACCGTACTGGTGTTGTCATATAGAATAGGTATGCAACCTACCTTAGTGCCATAATCCAAAAGTTATTGGTTAATCCATAGGAGTTGGGTACAACATGAAGCTGGAGCCACATATTCGGCTTCAACAGTGGACAAACCAACAGAGTTTTAGTTTCTTGTAGCCCATGAGACTAGGCATGGTCCAAGGACGTGAGCCATACCTAATGTACTCTTCTTGTCTACAAGGTATAGGTTCATGGACCTTTGAGGTATCTAAGGATTCGTTTAACAGCCTTCATATGTGACTCATTTAGTCATGATTGAAAACATGCACATAGTCTCACACTAAATACTATGTCAGGTCTGCTGGCTGTGAGATATAATAAAGACCAAATCATTCATCTGTACTTTGTGTCACCAATAATAAAACCTGTTTCATCATGATCAAGTTTTGTAGTTGTGGCTATTGGAGTGTCATCTACTTTAGCGTCGAGCATATCAAATTTATTTATAAGTTCTTTTATGTATTTCTCTTGATGGATCGATGTGCCTGTTGATGATTGTTAAATTTGAAGAACTAGAAAGAAACTAAGTTCTCCCATCATGCTCATTTCAAATTCACTACTCATGAGGCTTGCAAATTTGACTCTTATTTGTGCATCCGTTCCTCCAAAGATAATTTCGTCAACATATACTTGTATTTCATGACCCAATTTCTTGAGTCATGATGACACCTACTAGAACCCACTAGTAGGTAAGCCAACCCACAATGCGGAACAACAAGTAATGGATTTGAGGGAAGAAATAAAACAAGAATAGGAAATTCTAAGATAAACAGAATAGATAAGAGGAAGCAAATCAATATATATATACAACTAAAGATCCCTCCCAGAACCTACAGGTCACAAGTATAGAGCTACTACAAAAGAAAAGATGAATACAAGTCCCAAAATTGGACTATAATATATACAACAACTAGGTAGTCTCAAAAAGGCAAAAGATGGGCCATTCATGCCAAAGGAGATAGAAATGATCCCAAAACGTCAAGTGCTTATCTTGGTCTCTAAAACTAATTGCAACATGCTTGATCTATCCGCAACGGTGATTGGTGCTCGGTCCTTCATCACAAAAGTAGATGCAGAGTGTAGTATGAGTAAAAAGACAATATGTACTTAGTAGGCATTATGGGCCGACTGAGAAGGAAAGGTAAAAACAATATGAAACAGCAGAATAAGCCTGAATAAAAGTCATAATAAGAAGCTAAGGTAAACGAGGTAAATATCCATAAGAACCGGAAGATACAATCTAAGAGAACTACATCTAACTATACCCAATTGCGCCCCCATAATCCCAACCAGGACATTCATGCGCAAGGTTAAATAAAAATCCAGACGAACCCCCATAAGCCTGTCGGGTACATAGATTAGCTACACTACCTAGAATTAGGAACTAAAAGTCTACGATGCCGAGAATTAAAGAATCATATCGTTTTCAAACCAAGACTCACCAAGAATCGATTAACTAAGAATGCTTTAGGGATCGTGCTTGGACTGGAACCTAGATGCTCGCCCGAATTCTTAGTATGGTCAAGGCCGGGACTGGGACCCAGATGCTTGCTCAAATTCTCAATATGGTCAAGGTCGGGACTAGAACCCAGATGCTTGCTCGAATTCTCAATGTGGTCAAGGCTAGGAATGGAACCTGGATGCTTGCCCGAATTCTCAATGTGGTCAAGGCCGCGACTGGAACCCGGATGCTTGCCATAATACATTGGTACAGTCGAGGATGGGATTGGGAACCGGATGCTCCCCATACTAGAAAGTCAACAAAAGTCGGTATTGGGACCCGGATGCTCCCCCGATGAGATTCCAGAATGGAGGTTGGGACTGGGACACGAATGCTCACAGATAATTTACCCCATGGTGCCGAATATTCTCCTTTCTAACTGGACGCTAATAATTATCAAGAATCTCCTCCTCAATGGATCAACTTATATATCGCCAAGGCTTGATCCGGAACTGAAATAAAATAATCTCTACGTCTAGTATCACCGATGCATCTCAAAAGTCGCAATCATAGGGAATTATGGATAAGGTCATGCATAAGAGAATATTACCGCCTAGCTAAGGACCAACTACCAGACACTAATCTATTACGCCATTTTACAAGGATCTAAGCCCGTCGGATGGATGCCGAGGCATCTAAAGAAAGTTCCAACAGCCTTCAAATCCCAATAAATCTTTGCGGTTCCCTGATGAATAGAGTACCTAGAATCGTGGGCCTAGAGAAGGATCAACTGAATAAAGTCTCCAACTCTAAGGATACAAAGGAGACCATCAAACCGTAGTACCCCATCTAAATCTATGGAAGCCTGGCCACCCTTGCCTCACAATACCAAATATCGAAGCTCTACTAATGCTCCATCCTCAAACTATTAGCCATGAATCTGATCCAATAGAGATGGCCGAGCTTCCACAAAAGAAAAAATCAGTCCAGAATCTGAGATGTCCAACCTGACCCTTCTATTAGCCAAGGACTAGATGTCCAAGGCTAGGGGTCGCTCCATAGCAGAAAAGTAAGCTAAACTACCCATACTCCCCACCTTCTAGCTCAAGGCGTTCTCTACTACATTCGCCTTGCCTGGATGGTAGAGGATGGAGATATCATAATCTGCTAATAGCTCAATCCAGCGCCATTGTCTAGAATTAAGGTCCCTCTAACTCATAATGTACTGTAGGCTGTAGTGATCTGTATATATCTTATAATGGACCTCGTATAAGTAGTGCCTCCACATCTTGAGCATGAAAACTACCGTCGTCAACTCTAAGTCATGAGTGGGTTAGTTACGCTCATGCGCTCTCAACTGTCTGGAAGCATAAGTAATAACTCATCCCCGCTGCATCAAAATACACCCAAGATTGACACCAGAGGCATCAAAATATACTGAAAAGCTCCCACCTTCAATTGGAAGAGTCAGAATAGGAGCGGTGTTAAGTAAATCCTCGAGCCTCCGAAAGCTTGACTCATACTCCTCGAACCATATAAAAGGAACATCCTGATGGGTCAAATAGGTCAATGGGGCTACAATAGTGGAAAACCCTCGATGAAGAACCTATAATAACTAGGCAATCTGATGAAGCTCCGAATCTCTGTAACAGATGTGGGCTTAGCCAAACTATGAATACCCTTAATCTTTGTTGGATCTACCATAATACCCTCCTTGGATACCACATGTCCTAGAAATGCCAGAGACTTTGGCCAAAACCCACACTTTTGAGAATTTAGCATAAAGTTACAGATCTCTCAAAGTTTGGAGCACAATCTTCAAATGTTGTGCGTGCTCCTGTCAATTCTGTAAGTATACTAGTATATCATCGATGAATGCAATCACGAAGAAGACATGATAAGGCATGAATACTCAAGTCATAAGGTCCATAAAGGCTGTAGGGGCATTAGTAAGCACAAATGACATCACAAGGAACTCGTAGTGGCCATAGTGAGTCCATAAAGTATTCTTAGGAATGTCGGTACCTCTAATCCTCAACTGGTGGTAATCAAAACTTAGATCTATCTTAGAAAACACGGCAGCACCCTAAAGCTAGTCGAACAGATCATCAATACAAGGAATGGGGTATGGTTTTTTACCGCCACCTTATTCAACTGCCTGTAGTCAATACACATCCACATAGTTCCATCCTTCTTCTTAACAAACAAGACTGGAGCACCCTATGGCAACATACACAGATGAATAAATCCCTTACCTAGGAGATCCTTAAGCTACACACTGAGCTCTTTGAGTTCTGCGAGGGCCATACGGTAAGGTGGAATAGAAATGATCTTAGTGCCCAATACTAAATCTGTAGCAAAGTCGATATCTCTCTATTGGGATAGGCCAGGTAGGTTGATAGGAAAGACATCAATAAACTCCTGGACCGTAGGAACTAAGTCAACAGAAGGGCGTCGCTAGACACATCATGAACATATGCTAAGTAAGCTAAACACCCGAAAGCAACTAGTCGCAAGTCTTGCATAAAGGATATAATCCCTATCGGTGAGCAACTATATGCACCCTTCCATAAGACCGAGGAAATGCTAGCATGGATAAGGTGACGGTCTTGGCATAATATTCCAAAACTACATGGTGAGGGGATAGTCAATCCATGCCTAAAATAATATCAAAGTCCAGCATATCAAGTAAAAGAAGATCTGCCCGGGTCTCATGCCCTAAATAGTCACTACACATGATCTCCAAACCTGATCCACTACTAAATAATCCCCTACTGAGGTCTAAACATGCAATTTTACCTCAAGTGACTCATAAACAATACCTAGACGGGGAGCAAAATATATAAAAACATAACAATATGTGGAACCTGGATTAAATAAAGCTGAAGTCATCTACTGACATGTAAGGATAGTACTTATAATGACATCATCTAATGCCTCGACCTCTGCCCTCATTGGAGGAGCAAATAAATGGGCTTGTCGGCCTCCTCCATATCCATCTGACCTGCCAACTGACCTGCCTTCTTGGGGACCTCCCTAAATACCCTACTGTCTATTGCCATAACCTTGACCCAATCTCCGTCTCTGAGTGGGGGTGGTACTGTTGCCAATGGTCTAGCCCAGTTGGGGCACTCTCTAGCCCAATGCTCCAGTAAACCACAATCACAACAACCTAAAACTTAGCGCCCTATAGTAAACCATCCATGGTAGGAAGAATGTGGACCCAAACCCCTCGATCTTTAACCTGCAGGGGAAACCCTTGAACGGGGCTGACTAACCTCAACTGATTATAGGGTTGCCTGAACTGGTTGGCTAGAATGACCCTGTTGGTATCTATTATGCTGGAACCGATGGGGGGCTTGTCGTAACTATCATGGACTCTTAGGCTAGGATCCACTGGAGCTACCCTGTGCTTGGGCCTCTTATCGCTTCCCCATTGGGCCTGGCGATGAATAATCTCTATAGTGCGGGCATGGTCCACCACATCTAAAAAAGATTAGCCCACAAAAACCAAGTGCTCCATCTCCAACCTCAACTGGGGCCTCAACCTATGCACAAAACATCATACCCGCTCCTCCTTAGTAGGTAGAATCATAGTAGCATGTCGGGATAGCCAGTGAAATCTGGCCTAATACTCGGAGACTATCATCTGACCCTGCTCCAACTTAGTAAACTAATCTTGGAGTCGGTCCCTGACACTTCTAGGGATGTACCTAGCCAATAAGGCTTTTGAAAACTGAACCCATGATAGTGGTGGTGACCTAGGTCTGTAAGTAAGAGCGCCAATACTTCCTGACTGACCCACAGAACTGGTGAGTGATGAAGTCAATACCTCTAGACTCCACATAACTCAATGAGTGGAGCTTCTCCTGGCAGGTAGTCAAAATATCCATGGCATCCTTGCAAACGGCTTTAGAAAACGTTGGGGGTAATGGCCTCTAAAATACCCCCAATATTTGTTGCTCCTGTAAGGACATAACACCCTACAGAACTGTTGGCGGGGGTGAAACAGATGGTGGAAGTGGCTGAAACTCAGTTGCTGGTAGCGTAGGCTAGTCTTGTAAGACTGGTATATTAACCGCTAGAGCTGGAGCTAGAGCCTGTGGTATAAACTCGATAGATGTAAGGAGCTGAGCAATTGCTATTTGTAATACTAGGGTCATAACTGGTGTGGATGAAGGCTGTGCTGCTGGTGGTGGCCCCTCTAGTTGAGAAGAAATAGAGGTGTCCTGATTCTCCTCTACATATTCAAAAGCTATAGATGGATCGGGGACTGGTGCTACTCCCTTTCTTATGCCATAGAGCCGACCTCTAAGCATGCCCAGTCCTGGTGGATCATCACCACTGGTAGCACCGCGCATATGAATCATCCCTATGAAAGAGTGGAACAAATGAGATTTCAGAAAACCAATAAGGCACAAACTGCATGAAATGATACAATATAGAGAAAGTTCCTAATGACATTCTGTAGCCTCTCGAAGATAAGTTACGATCATCTCCACACCTATCCGCGGGACTCTACTAGATGTTAGATCTGTACAAGTGATACCAACAAACCTGGGGCTCTGATACCAACTTTTCACGACCAAATTTCTTAAGTCATGATGACACCTACTATAACCCACTAGTAGGTAAGCCAAACTATAATCCAAAATAAAAAGTAATGTGTTTGAGGGAAGAAACTAAACAAGAATAGGAAATTCTAAGATAAATACGCACAACTAAAGATCCCTCCCAGAACCTGGAGGTCACAAGTACAGAGCTACTACAAAATAAAAGATGAGTACAAGTCTCAAAAATGGACCATAATATATACAACAACTGGCTAGTCTCAAAAAGGCAAAAAATGGGTCATCCTTATTGAAGGAGACAGAAATGATCCCAAAATATCAAGTGCTTATCCTGGTCTCCAAAATCGATTGCAATAGGCTCGATCTCTCTGAGATGGTAACTGGTACTCGGTCCTACATCATGAAAGTAGATGTACAGTGTAGTATGAGTACAAAGACAATAAGTACCCAGTAGGTATCATAGGCCAACTGAGCAGGAAAGGTAAACACAATATGAATTAACGGAATAAGCCTAAATAAAAGTCATAATAAGCAACTAAGGTAAAGAAAGTAAATATCCATAAAAACTGGAAGATACAATCTAAGAGAAATACATCTAACTATTCTCAACTGGGCCTCCATAAGCCCAACCAGGATATTCATTAGAAAGTTTAAATAAAAACTCGGATAAAATCCCATATGACCATCGGGTACACATATTATCTACACTACCTAGAATTAGAAACTAAAAGTCTGTGATGCCGAGAAGTGAAGAATCATCTTATTTTCGAACCAAGACTCTCCATGAATCGATGAACCAAGAATGCTCTAGGGATCGAGGATGGGAGTGGAACCTAAATGCTCGCCTGAATTTTTAATGTGGTCAAGGCTAGATTACGACCCAGATGCTTTCCTGAATTCTTAATGTGGTCAAGGTCGGGATTGGAACTCGAATGCTTTCTCAAATTCTCAATGTGGTCAAGGTCAGGACTAGAACCCGGATGCTTGTCATTATTCTCAACGTGGCCAAGGCCGAGACTGGAACCCGGATGCTTTCCATAATACATCAGTATGGTTGAGGCCGAGACTAGGACCCAAATTCTCGCCATACTAGACAATTAACAGAGGCCAGGACTGGGATCTGGATTCTCTCCTGATGAGATTCCAGAAAGGATCCCAAGACTAGGACTCGAATGCTCACAGATCATTTACCCGATGGTGCCAAATATTCTCCTTTCCATCTGGACGCTAATAATTACCGAGAATCTCCTCCCCAATGAATCAACTGATATATTGCCAAGGCTTGATCCGAAACCAAAATAAAATGATTACAAAGTATAGTATCACCAGTGCATCTCAAAAGTTGCAATCATAGGGAATTATGGATAAGGTCATTCATAAAAGTAACATTATCACCTAGCTAAGGCCCAACTACCAGAAACTAGTTTGCTACGCCATTCTACAAGGATCTAGGCCCATCGAATCGACGTCGGGGTATCTAAAGCAAATTCCAATAGCCTATACTAAGGTCAACATGCTCCACAATGCCAAATATATATAACCGATGCCACTTAAAGTATTAACATTCATTACAGAGATCACATGCTTTTAATTACCCGAAATGCCCGATAAAAGACTAAAACATGCTTTCTAACATCTAAGATATATAGATAAGCTACCCAACCCAAATTCTATCAATCTTAACATGATTTCACATATTCCAGCTCAATCTAAAGAAAGGAAAGCCATAGCCTACCTGTAGGCCGGCTGCACGTGCTCCAACTTAAGGAATCTGAGCTTTCCCTTTCCGAATAGCCTCAAAACACTGCCACGCTTTCAAAAATATAATCACAATGTCTTAAGGTCGTTTAGACACAAAATTTATAATTTTTAGAGACAGACCAATTTTGGGTCTAAAATGGGAAATATGGAACTCACGTCCGGAATTTTGGAATTGACCATAAAAACTTGTCCAAAACAGCACCCCAAGCTCAAAAATCAAATTGAAACACAACCCGAGGTTGGAAAATAACACAAATCGATCATGCATCAAAATTCCCATATTTTAAGCTAAAAGCAACGAAGATGACAACAAATAGGAATAGTAATTTATCAAAAAACGAAGCTCCCACGACCTAAACCAAGCATACTATGTTTTTTCTTGCGGAAAAACCACAATTTAGCCTTAAGAAACACTGAAAACAGAGCTAATGACCAAGAAACAATCCCCCAAAATTCCAACTTGAAAATGATAAAGGCAGCATCTAAATTAGCGAATTTACCTCACACAAATCTTCTAATAAAGTTTCCGAGCTCCAATGGATTCCCCACGCAATTTCATTGAACTTATACCCTTGGATAATCATATTTGGTTGATAATTAGAGGAGAAATCGATGTTTGAAGAAGGCAAGTATGGATGAGTTCTTCCTTGGTCTCTCACTAAAAGGCCAAGGATATGACCTTTACGAATGCGGCCCAAGTGGGCCACGAACGCGGAGGTCAGGAATGTTGACCTTCACAAATGCGGTTGGAGGTCCTCAAACACGGAGGCAAAGGAGACATACCTCCGCGAATGTGGCCCAGACCCTGTAAATATGGAGAACAAAAACCTGGACCTCCACGAATGTGGCCAAGGGTCGACGATCGTGGAGAACAATTTTGCCTACACCAGATATTAACTGAAATGCTGATTTTCACCAAGTTCAAATAATCCGACGGGGTGCTTAAAATTCATTTGGAATCCCGTGCTTGAAAAAGAGATATGCTACCCTACCAAATTTAACATTCTAGACTCAATGGAGCAGTCAAAATTTCTACAAGAGGTTATTACAACTGAAAGTGGGTCCCACACCTAAGTACCAATTTGAGCCTAATTCCATAATGGGCTTCGGAATTAGACCGGAAGCCTTGAGAAGCAAACAAAGGGTCATTCTAGACCAAACTCAATATTTCAGAGCTAACCGCACTGTGATAATTTTCATTCCAGCGCATTTTCTAAGAATATTGAACAAGGTCAACCATAGGCCAAATTTCACAGGCAAAAGTGCCAATTGACTCCAAACTCGTACTAATTATCTCGATACTCATGCCGACCATGATACTAGCCTAATTTAGCCATTCTGGGGTAGATAGAACCATTTGAATTCCATTCTAAGGTCATTTACATGAAGTTATGACCAAAGTCAACTTTTCAAGTTATAAAAGCTCCAAACTAAGAAAATGCGCCTAAAACCTAAATGAATGATCAGACAACCTAGCTATAGCCAGCAGGTCATAAATGACTTGGATTTTCTATAGGAATGCTCTAAATGATGAAACAAAGAAGTATTAGGAAAATAACCTGGAGGGTCATTACATTGTACTATTAGAATATCAAAATTCCTTCTTTTGAGAAAGTGAGTGTTGTCGATCTTTTCTCTTGAGTACCCATGTGTGAGAAGAAAGGTGGACAACCTATCATACCATGCACATGGTGCTTACTTGAGACCATATAAGGCTTTGTCTAATTTGTACACATGATTGGGATGTTCATGGATTTCAAACCTAGGTAGTTTTCTAACATATACTTCCTCGTATAGATAACCATTCAAGAATGCACTTTTAACATCCATTTAATAAAGTTTGAACTCCATGTGTGCTGCAAAGGTGATTAAAATTCTAATAGCTTCCATTCGAGCCACTGGTGCAAATGTTTCATCATAGTCTATGCCTTCCTCCTGGTTGTAACCTTGAATGAACAGTCGTGCTTTATTTCTTATCACTACTCCATGATCATCAAGCTTATTCCTGAAAACCCATCTGGTTCCTATCACCATTTTATTTTGAGGTCTAGGAATGAGGTTTCATACTTTGCTATGTTCAAATTGATTTAAGTTTTCTTGCATTGCGATGATCTAATCTGCATCTAGTAGTGCTTGTTTGATATTCTTGGGTTCTATGAAGGAGAGATATGCAGAGAAAGAACATATATTTCTAAGTTTGGATCTAGTTTGAATTCCTGACTCAAGAGCGATGAGCACGTTCTGCATGGAATGAGAACTCTAATGCTTCCAATGTCCAGTTTGACTATTTTCACTATAGTTGAAGATGGACTAGGTTCTCTAGGATTGTAGATGCTACTCTTAACAGGCGCATCTAGTTCTCCATCTTGTTCTACATTCCAGCATCATTGCTTGGGATCTTAATGTTATCATCCTCAAAGTCCGGGGTGATATCTGTTAGGGGACTCTTCAAGCCTATCTCTTCAAGATTTTCATGCATTTCTTTCTCGACCAAGTGATTAGTGTCGCACCTTATTTTCGAATTGGTAAAAATAGTTCACAACATAAAAATGGCTATGCCTCTGATTTTAAAAATGTTTAGAGTCGCCACCTAATTTTAGGAAAATATTAGGAAAATCTATTTTCAAAAAAATTATAAATGTAAACTCTGTTTTGATTTGCGAAATCAGTGAGATTCTACGTAAGAGTTTTAGATACTCGAGAGGAAGGTATTAGGCATCCCTCAGAGCCTATCCAAAGATAGTCCTTAAATTTAGTTTTAAAAAAATACTTAGGAATATTTATTCATTTATTTGCTTTAGAAAAAGATGTTAAGAAAATATTCATTAATTTGAGAAAGAAAGAGGAAAAATATAAGGCATGCTATATATACGCCTATAATATGAATGGAGCAAAATTAACACTAATATATTTAACGTACGGTAAAAATAAATAATAACGAAATATACTTGAAATGTATGAAAATTTTATGTATTGAAATACAGATGTATGTTTAAAATCATGAGTAAATAAACTTATCTAAATTTATGGTAACTAATATGAATGTCGAGTGTTAGAACTTGTTACTTTATTTGTAGACATGATATAAAAGAAAATAAATAAATAAGTAAATAAGATAATAGACAAGTGTAGATATATGGATATGTAACAAATATAATTTGGGTGAAACTTCAAATAAAATTAGTGATGCCTAACAATCATCAAGTTTTAAAAATATTAAACTACCCCAAATATATACAAACGAAAATATTTAAAAGTTGATGAGAAATAAAATATCTACATTCTTATCTTCTTCGGATCAGCGTCGACTTATTAATTGGAAGATAAAATATATAAAATTTTGTCATTTTTCTGTTCGGGTCAACTTCCATTATTTCTGAAGGGCCTAACTACCCTTATCCCTCCTATGTTCTAAAGCGTACCTATCGTCCCAACTTGATATCCAAGAGGCATTGGATGTACTATTAGGATATGTTTTAGACCAAAGAAAATATAGGCATCCTAATTAGACACATCGTCAAATAAAAAAGATGGGACAAACAGTTAGCACATAGAATCTCAAGCAAGCCTCTAGATTAATTAATTAACATGCTTGAAAACACAAATAAGTTGCGAAGGTCATAATAATATGTGTGTGCATACATAATCTAAGGTGACTGTAATAAAAGAAGGCACGCTTGATAATTTTAGTTATTAACTAATAATGTTTATAAAATCCTGTGAACATGATTTTTAGTTAATAGTATGCTCAAAATTTATTAAAATACTATAGATATGATTTCTAAATATTGTGCTAAAAATTTATTAAAATATCACAGGCATAATCTCTTTATAAAATAATATTGTGAAAAATTAGTTTAAATCCTATAAGCATGATTTCTAACAATATATTGAAAATTTATGGAAAATAGTAAGCATGTTTTCTAATACATGCTGAAATATTTATTAAAATGTTGTAGGCATGATTTCAATAGAAAATAATATGATAGATAATTATTATAATCCTATGGGAATGATTTCTACACATAATATCACGATAAACATTTATTAAAATATTATGAACATGATCTCTAGATTGATATAACATCACATTATATGAGACATGATTTTAACCGGCAAGGTCAATTTTAATCTATGAGCATGATTTCTAGCATAAAACAACATTCCAAAAATATAGTTTTTATATCTAAATGACATGCTGGAATTATTAATTAAACCTATGAACATAGTTTCTAGGTAATGTAACATGTTGAACATATTTATGAAAATCTTATAGGTATGATTTATGTATGATATCATGCTGAAAATTAAGGAATTTTATGAATACGATATTTTATTCACATGATATACCAAAATATTAGTTTAAACCTACATACATGATTTCTAAACCCCAATGATATGATGAAACATATTAAGATAAATTCTTTTACAATGCTGAAAATATTAAATGACACTTAAGGGGCGTAGTTTCTGATATTATAATATAATATATCAACCCTATAGGTATGGTTTCTAATTACTTAGCATGCTGAAATGTGTCAACCCTATAGACATAATAGCTAATTTTCAAGCACGTACTGAAATATTTATATAAATAGTCTATATGTATGACTTCTATCTAAGACACACCGAAATATTGAATAATTTCTACAAACTTGTTTATTGATATGCTTAATATGCTGAGTATATTAAGGTAAGTAGTTCTTAAGGACATGACCTTTTATATGAATTAACGTATTAATAATATTTATCAATTTTATGTAGGTGAAAACTAATAATGTAACTACAACTGATTCTCTCATTTTAGAAATAAAACATAGAATTTGGCAAAGCAAAGAAGAACATATAAGGATTTAACAAGTCATTAATATATGTTTAGGCCATTTGAAGTTAGACTTATCCCATTTTAAAGATGCATGATAGACAATTAAGTGAATTCTTATAAATAAAGTCTATTAAATCACATATAAATTATTATTTAAGTCTAAATGACTAAATAACATGACTTTAATAACTACGATCAGTTAATTCCATAGTTATCCGACATACACACATTGATCAGGACAACCTAAAAATAAATACAAGTAGCACATAGATTCCCCTACCCTTAGGCAGTCCCCAATTATTTATTATTATATAGAGTAGAGTTCACAAGATTATTCTAAACTAAAAATAAAAGGTAAGTGAATAAAATAATACAAAAGATGTAAACGAAATAACATCTTAAACTTTTGTTCTCAACTCTTTGTATTTTGAACTTTGAAGTTCAAACCCTGCTAAACCATAAACAAATACAAGCAGAACACTAATGATATAGCTATGTAACATAATTATATAATTTTACCTTAACAAAATAATCAAATAAAGATAAGAATACATTTCAAAAATAATAGATTCATACATGTAAAGAAAAGTTGGGACTAACCTGGATATTTCAGTTAGGAGGAATAAGCAAATAAAAATCTGGACAGCTATACAAGAATTAGAAACAGAATATTAAAGTATGCAAGAAATCTTTTCTTTTGTTTTTGTTTTTGTTTTGGGTGTAAAAAAAATGTAAAGTAAAAATATTTTGTTTCTTTTCTTTCATTACTCTCTGGATTTGTCCTCTGTCTGTTCTTTGTGTCTCCTTTCAAAATGAAGATGTGAGGTCTTCTTTTATAATAATCAAACAATCATGAAGCAAGAAAAATCAACAAAAATGGTTTTTCTTTTTTTCAAACTTTTGTTCAATAAGTCCATAAAAGAGCCAATATTTCAAAAAGGGATCTCCACTTTCAACAACAAAATTAAGCAATATTTCAACCACCAAATCTTTCAAGATTTTCACCAAACAAATCAATTATTTGTTTGGTCAAATAATTCAAAAATTGATGAAAAAGTCAAGAAACACAACTAAACAAAGACCTAAAATTATGGCTAGAGAGCCCTTATCAATAAATGTAAAAGAATTATTTTCTTAAACTAATAAAGACTAAAACAATAAACAAAGACTACCGTAAAAATTCAAAAATAAGAATTTGTTTAAATAATTATTTAAGGCAATAGCAAGTTACTTGAAAATAGGAAAAGCTGAAATTTAAGGCCAAAGTTTGTTACGTAAGTAGTAAACGTGTAATTATCTCTCCAAATAATTAAAGTAACCAAATTACTTTAAACTTTAAGTACTAACTTTATTTAAAGTAGTAGGGTAAGATTAATTATGATAAATGCCAAAATAATTACTACATGTTAGCAAATTAAGAAAAATATTAATTACTATAATTATTTCTAATAGTCAAACATTTCAATTAACAAATTATGCCATGATCAGTAAAATACTAAACCTTTCCCTAATCTAAATCAAGAAAATAAAATATCGGTTATCAATTAGCTAATCAAACAGATAACCAGATTAAAGGATTTTTATTTAGACAATGACAAATAATAACAATCTTACTCTAAAAACCTCAACTATATTTGTCCATAATTAAAATATAAGACCATGAACACAGACAGAAAACAACAACATAAGCATGTTTTGTAATCTTAATCGCCTTAGAACGAATAAACATTTAACAATGATCTGCACTTGTGCATAATTAAAATGTAAGAACATGAACATGAGCAAAAAACAACAACATAAATATGCTCTGTAATCTTAATCGATTTAGAACGAACAAACATCTTTGAATCTCGAGTTTAACAAATCATTTGAAAAGAAACAAAGAACTAAAGAGACGAAGTAGGAACGTACCTCGGACGGACCTTGACAAGATTTGTCTATAATTAAAATTAGATCTTGAACATGCACCCAAGTCTCGAGTTGGGTTGACTGCTGGCCGAAGTCGCTGGTTGTTGTTCGCTGTAGTTGGTCTCCGGTGGTGGTGCTGGACAGCATGTTGTAGTGGAGCTGCTGGTTGGAGCCGCCGCTGGAGGTCTGGTTGCTGCCGGTTGCAGCATATTATTGCCGTTGCTGCTGTGCGTCGTGGCTGTTGGACAACAGCTCGCCGTGGCTGCTACATTGGTGGTTGCTGGTGATCGGAGGAGAAGAAGCAGCAGCGGTGGCTGCTTGGGTGTTGCTGCTATGCGTGTTGGCGATGAAGAGAAGCGCCGACTGCTGTGTGCTCTTCGCTGGTGGTTTTATGTCACGACCCAATTTCGTAGGTCATGATGGCACCTACTATAACCCTCTAGTAGGTAAGCCAATCTGTCAACCCGGAACTTCAAGTAATGTGTTTGAAGGCAAAAACTATATAAGAGCATTGAATTATAAAAGTAAACAGAATGAATAAGCGGAAGTAAACCAAAACATGTTTTAAACAACTAAAGATCCCTCCTAGAACCTGGAAGTCACAAGTACAGAGCTGTTATAAAATAAAATACGAGTACAAGTCCCAAAAGTGGACCGGACATATATACAACAACTGGCTAGTCTCAAAAGGCAAAAGACGGGACATCCATTCTGAAGGAGATAGAAGTGATCCAAAAACGCCAAGTTATCACCCTAGTCTCCGAATCTGACTGCAACAAGCTCGATCTATTCGTAATAGTAGCTGGTGCTCGGTCCTACATCACGAAAGTAGATGCAGAGTGTAGTATGAGTACCAAGACAACAGGTACCCAGTAGGCATCATAGGTCGATTGAGCAGAAAAGGTGAAAACAATATGAAAAAGAGGAATAAGCCTAAATAGGAATCAATATAAGCATCTAAAGTGAAAAGAGTACTATCTACGAGAGCTACAGCTAACTATACCCAACTGGGCCCCCATAAGCCCAGCCAGGACACTCGTACGCAAGTTAAATAAAAACCCGAACGAACCCCCATAAGTTCGCCGAGTACACAGAATAGCTACAACTATCAAGGCTAGGAACCAAGAATATGCGATGTCAGGAATCGAAGTACTGTATCATTTCCAAAACCCAGAATCTCCAAGAGTCAATCGATCTAGGGGTGACTTAGGGGTCAAGGCCGGGACTGGGACCCAGATGCTCGCCCGAATATTCAAAGTGGCCAAGGCCGGGACTGGGTACCCGGATGCTTGCCATAATACATAAGTGCGGGACTGGGTACCCAGATGCTCGCCGTAATACATCAGTGCGGTCGAGGCTGGGACTGTATACCCGGATGCTCGCCGTAATACATCGGTATGATCGAGGCCAGGACTGGATACCCGGATGCTCGTCATACTAGCAAGTTGGCAGAGGCCGGGACTGAGTACCCGGATGCTCCCCGATAATTCAGAACGGAGGCCGAGACTGGGTACCCGGATGCTCCCCGATAATTCAGAACGGAGACCGAGACTGGGTACCCGGATGCTCATAGATAATTTATCCCATAGTTTCGAATATATCCTTTCCAACTAATCAACAACAGTACCGAGAATTTCCTCCCTAATGTGTCAACTGATATGCCGCCAAAACTTGAATCGGAGCCGAAGCCAAACGATCATGAATTCTAGTATTGCCAACGCATCTCAAAAGTTATGACTATATCGAGTTATGGGTGGGAGTGTTATTAAGAGCAAGGGTATCGCCTAGCTAAGGCCAACTACTAGGCACTAGCCCGCTACACTATTCTACAAGGATCTAAGTCCACCGGAGCGACGCCGGGCATATAAAGCAAGTTTACATCCTATACTAAGGCCAACATACTCCACAGTATCAACAACATGCTCATTCAACTCTTCTTATAATACTAACAAATAACGACAAGATACATCTGCTTCTAAATACCCGAAAAACCCGATAACAAGCCTAAAACATGATTTCTAACACCTGAGATATACAATTAAACTACCCAACCAAAATCCCAACTATTTCAACATGCTTTCACATATTCCAACTAAATCTAAAGAAAGGTAAACCGTAGCCTACCTGTAGGCTAAACACGCGAGCTTCAAATCACTGTGCTGGATCTTTTCCCTTTCGAACGACCTCGGAACGCTGCCAAACTATCAAAAATAGAACCACAACGTCGATACGGTCGTTTAGACACTAATTTCATTATTTTTTGGAAATGGACCAATTTTTGGGTCGAAAACGGGAATTGTGGGACCCACATACGAAATTCCGAATTTGACCCCCAAAACAGGTTCTAAACATCACCCCAAGCTCAAAAATCAGATTTATAATACAATTCGGGGTGGGAAATTACGCAAGACGATCAAACAACCAAAACTCATAAATTCGGACTAAAGGACCAAAAATGGCAGCATCGAAATCAGTAGATTCTGGAAATACGAGACTCTTTCAACCCAAACAAATTGCACTATGATGATCCTTGCGAAAAACCCCACAATCTAGCCTCAAGAATCACTCAAAATGAAGTTATATTGACTAAGATACACTCTTTCAAAATTCAATAAAATTTCATTCCGAAAATCACTAAATCTGCAGCTAAAAATCAATTTATTACCTCAAACGACGTGCCAAAAACAGATTCTGAAACTTCCACGATGTTCTCCTTAAATTTCCACGCAAGATAGCCTCTGGAAACACCCAAATCGGATTTATATTGGTCAAGAAATAACTTGTCAAAGTTCTTCAAAAATTCATTCCGAAAATGGATACTGCTGCAAATAAAATCACGATTTTTACCTGAATCGAATGCTCCAAATCAGTTTTCAATATTTCCAATGCGTTCTTCACGAAAAACCTCACAATTTTGCCTTTTGAATCACCCAATTTGGAGCTCTAGAACTCAAGAAATGAGGGTTCAAAGTTGAGGAGAAAAATCTAAAAATCTGGTGCAAAATCTGCACTATTGCACCAGATTTTTCTGGTTTTTCATTATTTAAAGTCTCCGAATGGACCCTCGGAATTCGTTCGAAATCCGATAAAAATAAACCAGATATGCTACCCTACTAAATTCGATATTTCGGACTCAATGGCGCATTCAGAATTCTCATACGAGGTTATTATAATAAAAAGTGGGTCCCACATCCAAGAGTCATTTTAAGTCATATTTCACAGCGGGCCTCGATATTAGTTCTGAAGCCTCAAAAAGCGAACGAAGGGTCGTTCTAGACCAAAATCAACATTCCGTAACTAACCGCGCTGTCAGAATTTTTATTCGAGCGCATTTTCCAAGAATGTTGACCAAAGTCAACTATAGGCTAAGTTTCAAAGTCAAAAGCGCCAAATAGCCCCAAACTCGTATCGATTGACTCGATAGTCATTCCAAAAGTGCTACTGGCCTAATTTGGTCATTCCGGAGCTGATGGAACCATCAGAATTTGAATTCGAGATTTTGTTAGCCCAAAACTCAAAAAGTCGCAACTAAACTAACTTAGGCCTTTAAAATACCAAAATGGACTCGGGACCTCTAAAAATTCAACCAACACATCTTCTAGACCAAAAACCATCTCCTGAATCCAACGGAGTTGTCAGAATTCCATTCCGAGCATCGAAACTCCAAAAGTTGACCAAAGTCAAACCTTGCCTTAAAGTTCTTCAAATTCTCAACTCAAGGCCTCAAATCTTCGTTACAGCTCCAAAACTGATTCCGTAAAGTCTCCTAAGCCTATTTCGACATTTCGGAGCTGCTGGAATCGACGGAATTCCATTCTGAGACCCGTAGCTCTAATTGACCCCAAATACCACTTTTTAACACTTAAAGCTTATGAAACTCAAAATTTCCAAGGACTTAACTTTTCATAGGATTTTCTAAAAATCAACACCCGGTAACAATTAGAAATGACTCGGGGCATCTAAAGGGAGGGGTAAAATGGTCATTTTACAAAAATTCTAAAAATGACCTTGAGGGTCATTACATTTTCCACCTTGCTGGAACGGAGTTGGAGATGAGAGGCGTGAGGTAGTGAGAGGAGAGGGAGGTGAGGCGGTGGAGAGAAATGGAAGAGGCGGCGATTTAGAGAGAGGGAGAGGGGCGGTGGAGAGAGATGGATGGAAAGAGGTGGTCTCTTTTATTTTTTAGAAGATGAAGAATGAAGGGAAGAGAGATAAGAATAATTGGGGGCCGTTTGATCAATCAAACTAGTATCGATTGACTCGGTAGTCATTCCAACAGTGCTACTAGCCTAATTTGGTCATTCCGGAGCTGATGGAACCATCAGAATTTGAATTCGAGATTTCGTTAGCCCAAAACTCAAAAAGTCGCAACTAAACTAACTTAGGCCTTTAAAATATCAAAATGGACTCGGGACCTCTAAAAATTCAACCAACACATCTTCTAGACCAAAAACCATCTCCTGAATCCAACGGAGTTGTCAGAATTCCATTCCGAGCATCGAAACTCCAAAAGTTGACCAAAGTCAAACCTTGTCTTAAAGTTCTTCAAATTCTCAACTCAAGGCCTCAAATCTTCGTTACAGCTCCAAAACTGATTCCGTAAAGTCTCCTAAGCCTATTTCGACATTTCGGAGCTGCTGGAATCGATGGAATTCCATTCTGAGACACGTAGCTCTAATTGACCCCAAATACCACTTTTTAACACTTAAAGCTTATGAAACTCAAAATTTCCAAGGACTTAACTTTTCATAGGATTTTCTAAAAATCAACACCCGGTAACAATTAGAAATGACTCGGGGCATCTAAAGGGAGGGGTAAAATGGTCATTTTACAAAAATTCTAAAAATGACTTTGAGGGTCATTACAATATCCACTACTAAAAGAACTTTCGTCCGCGAAAGTAAAAGTACAATCACTCTCTAGAGGCACGAAAGGACGAGGGTTTTGGACCTGCATGCTTTGCCTAAATTTTAGACACCCTCTCGAGTTGAACAACGCCATCACAGAACTTAGGCTGAGAAGAAAATCCTCAATTTCACTTCCAACTCCAAAAACTCCTTCAGTCCTTTCTTGGGCTCCAACTCTCACTCGCTTAGCCCGAACTTGACTCAAAACACTGGATTTCAATTGAGGACAACCAAAATAAACCAAAACCACCAAATTGAGTAATACACGACCATGGCAGATACAACTCACTCAAAATTTCAAGTATTTGTCTTTTGTTTTCAAATCCTTTTCTCCAAGCCACTAAGGGCGTTCTACCAATCCTTACCTATCTCAAAAACCTTCAACGCAATTCGAAAATTGCCTATCGAACCATACAACACCAACCTCTAAGGAGTTACATACTCTACCTGAACATATAAGGATGAAAACAATCAAAACAAGGACACCCCGCGCAAAGCCCCAAATCCCAATTTCAACTTGAAAAACTAAGAACTCAAAATGAAACTAATGTTCTGGAACTGAACACTTCTTAAGCTTCCGAAAGCTTGACTCACACTCCTCGGACCACACAAAGGGATTATCCTGGCGAGTCAAATGGATCAATGGTGATGCAATGGTGGAGAAACCCTCGATGAATCATCGATAATACGCAGCCAATCCAACAAAGCTCTGAATCTCTGTAACAGATGTGGGCCTAGCCCAACCACGAATAACCTTAATCCTCGTTGGATCCACCATGATACCCTCTCTAGACACCACGTGTCCTAGCAAATGACACAGACTCCAACCAAAACTCGCACTTTGAGAATTTAGCATAAAGTTGCTGGTCTTTCAAGGTCTGGAGCACAACCCTCAAATGTTGCACGTTCTCCTCTCTACTCCGTGAGTATACTAGTATATCACCGATGAGTACAATCATAAAAGAGTCAATATAAGGACTGAATACTCGAGTCATAAGGTCCATAAAAGTTGCGGGGAAATTGGTAAGCCTAAAAGATATCACAAGGAACTCGTAGTGGCCATAGCGAGTCCGAAAAGCAGTCTTAGGAATGTCGGCTTCTCTAATCCGCAACTGGTGGTAGCCAGACCTCAAGTCAATATTAGAAAACACGGTTGCACCCTGAAACTAGTCGAATAGATCATCGAAACGAGGCATGGGGTAACGGTTTTTCATCGTCACCTTATTGAGCTGCCTGTAATCAACACACATCTGCATAGTCCCATCCTTCTTCTTAACAAATAGGACGGGTGCACCCTACGGCGACACACTCGGGCGAATAAATCTCTTACCTAAAAGATCCTCAAACTGCACACTGAGCTTCTTGAGCTCTGCGGGGACTATACGGTAAGGTGGTATAGAAATAAGCTTAGTGCCCGGCTTCCAAATCTATGGAAAAGTCAATATCTCTCTCTGGGGGTAGACCAGGTAGGTCAGTAGGGAAGACATCAGTATACTCCCTAACCACAGGAACTGAATCAATAGTAGGGGCCTCGCTGGACACATCACGGACATAAGCTAAGTACGCTAAGCACCCGGATGCAACTAGCCGTTGGGCCCGCATAAAGGATATGATCCCAGTTGGTGAGCGACTATAAACACCCTGCCACAAGACCGGGGGAGTACCAGGCATGGCTAATGTAACGGTCTTGGCATAACAGTCCAAAACCGCATGATGAGGGGATAGCCAATCCATGCCCAGAATAACATCGAAGTCCAGCATATCAAGTAAAATAAGATCTGCTCGAGTCTCATGCCCCTGAATAGTCACTGCACAGGATCTACAAACCTGATCCACTACTAAAGAATCCCCTACCAGGGTCGAAACATGTAACGAGACCTCAAGTGACTCATAAGAAATACCCAAACGTGGAGCAAAATATATAGACACATAGGAATACGTGGAACCTGGATTAAATGAAGCTGAAGCAATCTGCTGACAAATAAGGATAGTACCTGTGATAACATCATTTGATGCCTCAGCCTCTGCCCTCGCCGGAGCAGCATAGAAGTGGCCCTGTCGGACTCCCCCACGAACATTCACCCTACCACCTGACCTGCCTCCTCAGGAACCTCCTCGAACACCCTGCTGACCATCGTCGCGGCCGTGACCTTGATCTATACCTCCTGGTGGAGGTGGTGCTACTACCAACGATCTAGCCCGGCCGGGACATTCCCTAGCCTAGTACTTTAGTGAGCCACAATCGAAGCATCCTGAAGTTGAGCGACCCTTGATAACTCATCCGCGGTAGGAAGAAAGCAGACCTGATTCCCTCGAGCTCTGCCCTGCAGTGGAACCCCCCGAACGGGGCTGACTACCCTCAACTGCTGGCATAGCGGCCTGAATCGGCCGGCTGGACTGACCCTACTTGTACCTATACTGCTAGAATCGCCGGCGGGGCCTGTCATAAATATCATGGCCCCTAGATTGGGACCCACTGTAGCTACCCTGATGCTTGGGTCTCTTATCGCTTCTCCTTTGGGCCTGACGATGAATAATATCGATCGTGCGGGCATGATCCACCATATGCAGAAAAGAGCAGCCCACAGAAACCAAGTGATCAGTCCCCACCCTCAGGTAAGGTCTCAATCCGCGCAGAAAAACATCATACACGCTCCTCCTCAGTGGGTAGAATCATAGTGGCATGTTGGGAAAGCTGATGAAATCTGGCCTCGTACTCCGTAATTATCATGTGACCCTTCTCCAACCGAGTAAACTGATCCAGGAGTCGGTCCCTAGCACTCCTAGGGATGTATAGAGCCAGGAAAGCCTCTGAGAACTGGGCCCATGTCAATAGTGGTGACCTAGCTAGCCTGGACTGTAAATAAGAGCGGCACCACTGTCTAGCTGCCTCTCTGAACTGGTGAGCAGTAAAGTCGGCGCCTCTGGACTCCACAAGACCTAAGGAATGGAGCTGCTCCTGACAGGTAGTCAAGAACGCTATGGCATCCTCGCCAATAGCTCTAGAAAATATCGGGGGTGACAACCTTCTAAATACCCCTAACATCTTCTGATCCTATAATGACATCACACCCTCCAAAACTGTTGGCGGGGGTGCAACAACTGGTGAAGGCAGCTGAACCTCAGGTGCTGGCTAGGTGGACGGATCCCGTAGTGCTGGTATGCCTATTACTGGGGTCGGGGCCTGTGGTACAACCCCTATAGCTGTGAGGAGCTGCACAATCGCTGCCTGCAGTGCTGGGGTCATAACTAGTGCAGTTGGGGGCTGTGCTGGTGGTGGTGGTCCCTTTGGCTGAGTAGGAATAGGAGCGTCCTGATGCTCCTCTACTAGATTCGGCTCTATCTCCGGGTCGGGAGCTAGTGCTGCTCCCCTGCCTACTCTACGGGGCCGGCCTCAAGGCCTACCCAGAACTGGTGGGTCATCATCTCCAATAGTACCGTGCGTACGAACCATTCCGATGAAAGAGCGAAACAAATGAGATTTCAGGAAACCAATAAGACACAAGAATGCACGAATAAAGCAACATAGAGATCGTTCCTAATGACATCCTGTAGCCTCTCGAAGATAAGTTACGGACGTCTCCGCACCCATCCGCGAGACTCTACTAGACGTTAGCTCTGTACAAGTGAGACCAATGAACCTGGGGCTCTGATACCAACTTGTCACGACCCAATTTCGTAGGTCATGATGGCACCTACTATAACCCTCTAGTAGGTAAGCCAATCTGTCAACCCGGAACTTCAAGTAATGTGTTTGAAGGCAAAAACTATATAAGAGCATTGAATTATAAAAGTAAACAGAATGAATAAGCGGAAGTAAACCAAAACATGTTTTAAACAACTAAAGATCCCTCCTAGAACCTGGAAGTCACAAGTACAGAGTTGCTATAAAATAAAATACGAGTACAAGTCCCAAAAGTGGACCGGACATATATACAACAACTGGCTAGTCTCAAAAGGCAAAAGATGGGACATCCATTCTGAAGGAGATAGAAGTGATCCAAAAACGCCAAGTTATCACCCTAGTCTCCGAATCTGACTGCAACAAGCTCGATCTATTCGTGATAGTAGCTGGTGCTCGGTCCTGCATCACGAAAGTAGATGCAGAGTGTAGTATGAGTACCAAGACAACAGGTACCCAGTAGGCATCATAGGCCGATTAAGCAAAAAAGGTGAAAACAATATGAAAAAGAGGAATAAGCCTAAATAGGAATCAACATAAGCATCTAAAGTGAAAAGAGTACTATCTACGAGAGCTACAGCTAACTATACCCAACTGGGCCCCCATAAGCCCAGCCAGGACACTCGTACGCAAGTTAAATAAAAACCCGAACGAACCCCCATAAGTTCGCCGAGTACACAGAATAGCTACCACTATCAAGGCTAGGAACCAAGAATATGCGATGTCAGGAATCGAAGTACTGTATCATTTCCAAAACCCAGAATCTCCAAGAGTCAATCGATCTAGGGGTGACTTAGGGGTCGAGGCCAGGACTGGGACCCAGATGCTCGCCCGAATATTCAAAGTAGCCAAGGCCGGGACTGGGTACCCGGATGCTTGCCATAATACATAAGTGCGGGACTGGGTACCCGGATGCTCGCCGTAATACATCAGTGCGGTCGAGGCTGGGACTGTATACCCGGATGCTCGCCGTAATACATCGGTATGATCGAGGCCAGGACTGGATACCCGGATGCTCATCATACTAGCAAGTTGGCAGAGGCCGGGACTGAGTACCCGAATGCTCCCCGATAATTCAGAACGGAGGCCGAAACTGGGTACCCGGATGCTCCCCGATAATTCAGAATGGAGACCGAGACTGGGTACCCGGATGCTCATAGATAATTTATCCCATAGTTTCGAATATATCCTTTCCAACTAATCAACAACAGTACCGAGAATTTCCTCCCTAATGTGTCAACTGATATGCCGCCAAAACTTGAATCGGAGCCGAAGCCAAACGATCATGAATTCTAGTATTGCCAACGCATCTCAAAAGTTATGACTATATCGAGTTATGGGTGGGAGTGTTATTAAGAGCAAGGGTATCGCCTAGCTAAGGCCAACTACTAGGCACTAGCCCGCTACACCATTTTACAGGGATCTAAGTCCACCGGAGCGACGCCGGGCATATAAAGCAAGTTTACATCCTATACTAAGGCCAACATACTCCACAGTATCAACAACATGCTCATTCAACTCTCCTTATAATACTAACAAATAACGACAAGATACATCTGCTTCTAAATACCCGAAAAACCCGATAACAAGCCTAAAACATGATTTCTAACACCTGAGATATACAATTAAACTACCCAACCAAAATCCCAACTATTTCAACATGCTTTCACACATTCCAACTAAATCTAAAGAAAGGTAAACCGTAGCCTACCTGTAGGCTAAACACGCGAGCTTCAAATCACTGTGCTGGATCTTTTCCCTTTCGAACGACCTCGGAACGCTGCCAAACTGTCAAAAATAGAACCACAACGTCGATACGGTCGTTTAGACACTAATTTCATTATTTTTTGGAAATGGACCAATTTTTGGGTCGAAAACGGGAATTGTGGGACCCACATACGAAATTCCGAATTTGACCCCCAAAACAGGTTCTAAACGTCACCCCAAGCTCAAAAATCAGATTTATAATACAATTCGGGGTGGGAAATTACGCAAGACGATCAAACAACCAAAACTCATAAATTCGGACTAAAGGACCAAAAATGGCAGCATCGAAATCAGTAGATTCTGGAAATACGAGACTCTTTCAATCCAAACAAATTGCACTATGATGATCCTTGCGAAAAATCCCACAATCTAGCCTCAAGAATCACTCAAAATGAAGTTATATTGACTAAGATACACTCTTTCAAAATTCAATAAAATTTCATTCCGAAAATCACTAAATCTGCAGCTAAAAAACAATTTATTACCTCGAACGACGTGCCAAAAACAGATTCTGAAACTTCCACGATGTTCTCCTTAAATTTCCACGCAAGATAGCCTCTGGAAACACCCAAATCGGATTTATATTGGTCAAGAAATAACTTGTCAAAGTTCTTCAAAAATTCATTCCAAAAATGGATACTGCTGCAAATAAAATCACGATTTTTACCTGAATCGAATGCTCCAAATCAGTTTTCAATATTTCCAATGCGTTCTTCACGAAAAACCTCACAATTTTGCCTTTTGAATCACCCAATTTGGAGCTCTAGAACTCAAGAAATGAGGGTTCAAAGTTGAGGAGAAAAATCTAAAAATCTGGTGCAAAATCTGCACTATTGCACCAGATTTTTCTGGTTTTCCATTATTTAAAGTCTCCGAATGGACCCTCGGAATTTGTTCGGAATCCGATAAAAATAAACCAGATATGCTATCCTACTAAATTTGATATTTCGGATTCAATGGCGCATTCAGAATTCTCATACGAGGTTATTATAATAAAAAGTGGGTCCCACATCCAAGAGTCATTTTAAGTCATATTTCACAGCGGGCCTCGATATTAGTTCGGAAGCCTCAAAAAGCGAACGAAGGGTCGTTCTAGACCAAAATCAACATTCTGTAACTAACCGCGCTGTCAGAATTTTTATTCGAGCGCATTTTCCAAGAATGTTGACCAAAGTCAACTATAGGCTAAGTTTCAAAGTCAAAAGCGCCAAATAGCCCCAAACTCGTATCGATTGACTCGATAGTCATTCCAAAAGTGCTACTGGCCTAATTTGGTCATTCCGGAGCTGATGGAACCATCAGAATTTGAATTCGAGATTTTGTTAGCCCAAAACTCAAAAAGTCGCAACTAAACTAACTTAGGCCTTTAAAATACCAAAATGGACTCGGGACCTCTAAAAATTCAACCAACACATCTTCTAGACCAAAAACCATCTCCTGAATCCAACGGAGTTGTCAGAATTCTATTCCGAGCATCGAAACTCCAAAAGTTGACCAAAGTCAAACCTTGCCTTAAAGTTCTTCAAATTCTCAACTCAAGGCCTCAAATCTTCGTTACAGCTCCAAAACTGATTCCGTAAAGTCTCCTAAGCCTATTTCGACATTTCGGAGCTGCTGGAATCGACGGAATTCCATTCTGAGACCCGTAGCTCTAATTGACCCCGAATACCACTTTTTAACACTTAAAGCTTATGAAACTCAAAATTTCCAAGGACTTAACTTTTCATAGGATTTTCTAAAAATCAACACCCGGTAACAATTAGAAATGACTCGGGGCATCTAAAGGGAGGGGTAAAATGGTCATTTTACAAAAATTCTAAAAATGACCTTGAGGGTCATTACATTTTCCACCTTGCTGGAACGGAGTTGGAGATGAGAGGCGTGAGGTAGTGAGAGGAGAGGGAGGTGAGGCGGTGGAGAGAAATGGAAAAGGCGGCGATTTAGAGAGAGGGAGAGGGGCGGTGGAGAGAGATGGATGGAAAGAGGTGGTCTCTTTTATTTTTTAGAAGATGAAGAATGAAGGGAAGAGAGATAAGAATAATTGGGGGCCGTTTGATCAATCAAACGAACGGATGAGATTGAAATTGAGATTTGAAAATAGACCACATTAAATTCAATTAGGCTAGAATTATAATTAATTGTCAAGAAAATGTCTAAATAGATTGGATGAAAAAGTACTATGCTTTAAATAAATTAGAGGAAAATTGAATAGATTGTTATCTAATTAATAACCATAATATATGTTGAATAAATAAAATCTTAAACTTTATATATATAATAAATATGAATGTACACACAATATAAATATATGTATAATGTATGTATGTATATAATACGTACTAAAATAGATGTGTAATATATATATAACTTAAACAAGTAAAATATAACACAAGTAATAAATATACATATGTACATAAGGTGTATTAATATATATATATATATATATATATATATATGTATGTATGTATATATATATATATATATATGTATGTATGTATGTATATATATATATATATATATATGTATGTATGTATATATATATAGGTAAATTATAAAATAAACTTAATTAAGTAATAATTTTATATATAAAAAAGTGTACACACATATTTAATATATATACTAAAAGAGACATGTAAAAATATTTGAACGTACGAAGATTGCTATTAAAAATAAGAATAATAAAGATAGTAGTAATAATATTAATAAATAGCAAAAATATTATAAAATATGAATGCCAAAATATACGATTTATTGGGTAAAACTAAATATAAATTTATTTATTTAATAAAAAAATAAATTTTGAAATATGTCTATCTATTAAGATAGCAATTCGAAGAGTAATTATAGGTCGGTCAAAATTGGGTGTCAACAATTAGCTTCATCAAATATAACATGTGCACTTTTCTCTACTCGACTAGTTTTTTTATATGCTTTACTCTGAGAAGAGTAGTCAAGAAAGATTCCCTCATCGCTTTTAGCATCGAATTTGCCTAGAGCATCTTTGCCATTGTTGTGTACATAACATACACAACCAAAGGCTCTTAGGTATGCTAAGTTTGATTTTCTTCCTTTTAGCAATTCATAGGGTATTTTATTTAGCACAGACTTAATCATGCATCTATGAATTAGGTAACAGGTAGTATTAACAGCTTCTATCCAAAATCCCTTGGAAAGACCACTAGCTATCAACATGGTTCTTGCCATATCTTCCAAGGTTCTATTTTTTCTTTCCACCACACCATTTTTTTGTGATGTTCTTGGTGCAAAAAAGTTGTGATCCACCTCATTTTCAGCATAGTATTCAAGAAATTTTGAGTTCTCAAATTCTGTTCCATGATCAGATCGAATCCTCATTAATTCATATTTTAATTTCTTTTGAACCAGTTTCAGCAGAGTCCTTGTGAATCTGGTGTAATCATCAATAATAACAAAAACATACCTTTTACATTCTCGACTCTGGACTCTCATTGGTCCATATAAATCCATGTGTAGAAGCTCTAGAGGCTTATTTGAGTTATCATCTACTGAACTTAGACATTCTAGCATGGGTGTTTCTAGACCTATAATGTCAATCTTGTAGACATTTTTATTCCTTTTACCCACGAGAACCAATTTCTGGTTACTTTGCACATGGTTGATGTGAAGAGTATATTATTTCCTCTGTCGCACATTTATGATACGCTGAGAAGATTATATTTTAATCCTTTAACGTAGTACACATTGTCTATTGATTGAGTGTGAGAGGATCCTACTTTGCCAATTTCCATGATTTCACCTTTCTTTCCATTTCCAAAAGCTACGCTCTCTCCATGGAAGCCATTTAGTAAGAGAAAATTATCTATATTTCCAGTCATATGTCTTGAGCATGAGCTATCCAAGTACTATTGCTTTGTTCTTCCTCCTACCTGTTCCTGCAAAAGCAATCAAAGATTAGTTTTGGGTACCCAGATCCACTTGGGTCCCTGTTTGTGAATGAACGGGTGAATTAAGTTTCTCTTAGCCCAATTGGGTAAGGTCCTATGATTATGAACCAATTTCCTGATTCCTTTATCATAAGGCTTTTTTCACAAAAGTTAGATTATTTTTAATAGCCATATTCATCCTTTTGCACATGAGCTTTTGATGACCATTTTGTCCACAATGAGGACATGGCACTTCATGACAGTTTCCTTTAAATTTTAAAGAATTATGCTTGAAACCTATTCCATTTCTAGTTGAGGATTAACTTCTTTGGATATTTTTGAGCATCATGGATGACTTTGTCAATCTCATATTGATCTCTAAATCCATTTTAGTCTTTTCAAATTCTTCAAGTAGATCTTCATTCCTTTTAGTTAAAGACAGTAAATCATTTTTTAATTTTGTTATGTTTTCCTCTAGAGAAGTCTGTACATTTGTTTGTATATCGTTTCCTTTCCTAGAGGCAGTTAATTTGTTAATTTTTTCTTGAAGGTTTTGTTTAAAGCTTCTAGAGTCTCATTCTCTATTCTCAAGGATGAATAGTCATCCAACGTCTGTTCTTTAGCAACGCATGTTGAATAGTATGCATCTGTGAGGACATTAGATAGAGATTCTAATTTTTTTTTGGAATAGAGATGAAGATTTTCTTTGATTTGATGAAAGCTTACCTTGGATTTCTTGTTGTCCTCTTCATCTTCTTCTAAATCTATTCCAACCATTAGTGCCATGATTGTATCTTTTGACTGACACTGGTTCTCCTCATCATATGACTCTGTAATTTTCACTAGTGCTAAGAAGTCGTACTCTCTTTCTCCTTCCACTGCTAGTAATAAAGGATTTTCAGCTTCAAGCCCACCAGACTCTTCTCCAAAAAAAATTCCCATTGCTGCAAAAGCTTTCTTCATGGTCAGGTCAGCCTCTTGATTGGTCATTCTTCGATTTGTAGGGATGTATTGATCACTCCTGACTTCTTTGGTTCTTTCAGGGTTATTCTTTTTGTACTCCAAAGCCCATAGTGGACAGAATTTGATGAAGTGATCTAGACTTCCACATTTGTGACATAGTTTCTCTCTTAGGTCTTTGTCAGTGGTTCTGTGATGTTGTCTCCTTTGACTTGATTGTCCTTTCCTCAGTATTCTTTGAAACCTTTTCATCATCAGTGCAATATTCTCCTCTTCGAAGTCATCCTTCTCTATTGTTTTGAGAAACAGGTTCTTCTATTTCCTCTTACCTCCTATTTCTCTTTCTTGGTTCTTCTTTGTTTCATACATCAGCAAACTTACAATGAGTTCATCAATCATCATAGAGTCAAGATCATGTGCTTCAGTAATTTCTTCTACCTTTCTTTCCCATGATTTAGGAAGAATACTCAAGAGTTTCCTGATAGCTTTTCCAGTTGGAATCACTTCTCCTTGAGAATAGATTTCATTGATTATGGCAGTGAAACTAGTATGTATATCTTGAATTATTTCTCCATCCATCATTCTGAATAGTTTATACTATCAATTCATATTATCGATCTTGGATTTCCTAACTTGATTAGTTCCCTCATGTGCGGTTTGAAAGGTGTCCCATATTGCTTTTGCATCCTGACAGGCAAAGAATGCATTGTACTCATCTGGACCTATTCCATAAATTAAGATCTTCTCAGCCTTTGCGTTGTTTTGAATAGACAGTTTGTCTTCTGCATTCCACTCCTTTATGTCCTTTGGTACAAGTGTTGTCCCATAATCTCCAATCTTTATAGGAATAGTGGGTCCATTGAGGATAACATTCCAAATATCCGGACTATCTCCTATCAAGTGATCCATCATTCCGTTTTTACACCACCCTTAGTATTTTTCATTGAAACTATTGATCATTTTCAAGATTTGAATCTTTGAGTGAAATGACCCTCTCTAATACCAATTGAAGAACCTATACCACTTAATGATCTTAAGAACCGGGTTCTTAAGAGAGTACTAAGAACGTGAAAAATAAACACAAGACACATAATTTATGGTGGAAAACCTTCTTGCTCAAGGGAAGAAAAACTATAACTTATGCCTCGTAGGATTTCCACCAAACTTTACTATCTTTCAAAGAGCGATTTTAGATTACAACTTAATAATCAAAGGGGCTAACTCTAGTACCTCAACTCTCAACAAACTAACTCTCTCAAGAAGTCAAATTCACTTCTTGTTACACAACTCACTTTCTATCATTGAAAATTATTGCTAAATAATTACTCTAAATGGAAACTCAACAACAAAGGATGATCAGAAAGAAAATTTAACTCTAGTTCTTCTTCCTTCAACTATATCTCTCTTTTACTACTTTTGCTCGGAAAAACTCTAAATGTCAAATCTGCAAAAGTCGTTGTGTTCATTAATGCACCTTTCCTTTTATAGTGTTTGCAAGGCAATACCTAATTGAGTCCTGTTAGGAAAATAATTTGTCCAACTAATGTTTTTCCTTTTAGGAGTCTTGTTAAAGTCTTGTTGCTTTGATTTCCTTGTTTGACGTCGCTTTTGCCTTTTAATTCTTTCTTACTGCTGTCCCTACGTCTTTAGGTTTTATGTCATGCAATGATGTGAACCTGGTTCACTTTTTCATTATCAAAACCGAGAATATTTTTGGGTCATCACTCCCCAAGAAGAGAAAAAATATATTTTTATGAGTTGCATCTATTGTTATATGTTTATTGTAAAGCTTTGAGGTTTTCAGTATACTTACATGCTTTACTTTCAGTCAGTTATATT